>NW_028140547.1:0-23610 GCF_965202585.1 Thalia democratica | reverse complement strand
ATAATACTTGTTAATGTTATATGAAGCATTTTGAAGTCTGAAGATTTTTTTAGTACAATACAACTGCCACATATAAAATTAATAACTTATTTTAGTTTACAGATTAAATGTTATTTATGAGGTTTAAAGTTCTAAAAAAAGTAATGAATTTTTATATATGACACAGGAAAAAGGTTAGTTAAACAATTATGGTAAAAAACTATAATAAGTAAACTTTAATTAGAAAATTCTCTACCTTTTTAATTGTACTATATAAAAGGTTATAGTTTAAAAATGATTAAAATATAATGGTTTATTAATTTTGTAGTAATTTTACAATAATTTCGATTGAAAACCTGTTCTCGATCTTTTTTTATTAGGTAAATTATTTTATATTAAGAAAAATTATGGATAACATGTGTCCAATATTCTATTTTTCAATACATCTTTATAATGTTTTAAGGAAAACCTAGAATGAAGAATAATTGTAGTGGATTGTGAAACTTATAATTAAAATTCTAGTATTTATTTATATGAAAAAGAATGCTAACTCACGCTGGTTTAAAGTTTTGAAAATACCTTGCTGGGTCAGGCTAATTTGAGATATATGAAAACTGAGGCTAACATATAAATGTTGGAAAAACTCAGGCTATGATTTGTCAAATTTAAAATAGTTTTGATTTTATCTAGTTTTAAATATTTTGAGGTTTTGTAGTAAACTAATGTTGTACTATTTAACTTCTTTTTAAAATATAGTGCTAATTTAATGATTAGGTAGAGTTAAAGTGCAATAGCATATAATTACAGTTCTGCTCTTGGTGTTTTAAAGTTTAATTATATGTATACTTAATGCAAATGTTTGGAATGTTTAAAAAAACTGTGCTCAGTGAATTCTTTAGTTGAAAGTATTTGTAATTGAAAAATATTTTATTAAAATTAGTTGTATTTCTACTTGCATTAAATTTTGAAGCTTGTTAAAAAAAACTGTAAAAATTATGTTTAAAAGTTTAAACAACAGTGGTAATGCTGGGGGCAGGTCTATTTTGCAGGAAGTCACTTTTGAACAAAGTATCACTTTTCAAGTGTGTAATAGTGACCTCCTGAAAAAATGACCCTTCATCAAAAGTGACGCTTTGTGTAAAAGTGTCCCTTTGTGCAAAAGTTCACTCACCTAGTAATGCTTTGTTCAAACTGATTTCGTAACATCAAAGAGTTTCTTGTGCACACTTACATGCATTATTTGCACTTAATTATTGTATACAATGCACACTCACTTAAAAAAAGTGTGCCCAAGCATAGGCTGACTCAGGCAGTTTTTTTTCTCTCAATAAGTGACAACCATGATAAAAAGTATTAAACACAATAACTTGAGTGTAGATAACTATAACTTAAGAACAGTAACATCCTTTAATTATTTTAAAGTTGCTATTTATTATAAAAATTGTTAGTTTTAAAATGTTGTATTTTGAGTGCTTATATAATATTAAACTGATTTTAATTCTTTACTTTATTAAAAAAATATATTTATGTTAAGTAATAAAATAATAAGTATGATTGGTATCAAAAATAAATAGACTAGTTGCTGAATTTGACTCAAGTCAACTTGTGGAAAAATATAAGACAGCTAATGTCTCATCTTAGTTTTAAAACAAACCAAAAGGTTAAAAGTTTTTTTAAAGTTTCCTTTTCTAACTTTCAAAATATTAACTAAACCATCAAAAATGTTTTAATTATTTTTTGCAAGGTATATCAATGAAGTAATAAAAAAAATTAAGACATTGTTCTTTTTTATTAGCTTTAAAAACAAGTTATATTCAAAATGTTTTTTTACAAACTATTTTTAATATAGTTTAGTCAATTTTACAAATAAATTGTTTTGAAGTCAATAATTTTACTCAATTTTTTACAAGATGTAATTCAACCAACCTTTTTAATTTTTTAAAGTTGAGACCTTTAGTTTTCACAGAAATTTTCAGTTTCATTAACTAAAATAAAATTAAAATTTCTTAATTAAAAAAAAAAACATATCTTAATTAAACTTATGAAAGTGAGGTAGTTTTACAAAAGCCAATAAATTTCCATGTAATTTAAAAATTGTTTTAATTTTTTAAAGAAAAAAAATTATATAAATTGAAAAGTACTATTTTGAATTTTTATTTTGAAATTTTGTAAGGAATCTGTTAAACTTTTAAAGGTTGATACTATATATCTAAAACTTTTAGAAAATTTACTATAAAATGTGTGTGGTAGCTCAGATAAAAATTTATAAAACAAAATAAACTTTATAAAAAGATGATAAATCCCTTTCTTGTGATTAGTAAACTATAAAAATTATTTTTAAAGCTTATAAAGTTTTTAGGTTAAAATTTTGAAATGAGATAAGTTTTTTTGATGTGTTAAAAGAAGTTTAACTATGAAAAAATGTTCCTCTTATTATACAATTTTGTTTATAAATTTGCTGCATTTATTTTATTTTGACAAATTAGATAAAGTAGCATACATTTTATTATTCAGTCCTTATATAAGAACTATTGTTAAATAATTGTTCAAATCCTCTTATGATTACTTTAAAATGTTTTTGTTACTTAAATGCAGTATTTTTTGCAAATTTTTAATGTGTTTTATAAAATATTTTTTTCTTAAAAGTAATCTTTATAAAAATAAGTTCCAGTGTTTGACAACATTTAATAAACAGATATCAAAACATTTTCAAAAATGTCAACAAGACCAATAAACAGAGATCAAGCACCAGTAAAGCTGTACTCATCTAGCAACAACAAGACTAATGCCAGTAGTGATGCTAAAATTGTATACTCCAATAAATGCTATAGGTACTATTATCATTTTTTTCTTGAGTATTCAGTTGGTTTTTAAATCATGCAGTTTTATAAATCTAACATACAACTACTATTAATTAGAAATATTTTTATACTTTATTATTGCTTTGACTTTCATCTAAATAGATTTATGTCCTTTAAGTAACTAAATGTGTACAAACTCTACAGCAGTTTTCCAAAACCTATTGACTAAATCTCCTCAACTAAGGTTAACAAATAAAAATTGAATGCTTCTTCAACTTAATACTTTAAATGTAACTTTACCTTGTTATTTTTTTTTACATTTTTTATAAAAGTTATTATACTATAAATTTCATTGTTGAAAAATAATTAAAGTTTGCAAAATATTAGTTTACAAATATAAGTTTGAAAAATAATATTAATTAAAACTCTTATATTGAGATAAATAGTTTTATGGCATTTAGAAAAGTATTTTTTCAAAAGATTTTAAGTTTACAAAAGATTACTAGAAAAATAGAGTTTAAAAAACAACTTTGTTTGTTATTTAAAACTCAATTATTTTACCTGCAAATCAAAATAGTATTTGATAAAGCAAGCTAATTGCATTAGGTACGCAATTAGCTTGAACGACCACAATAAGTTGCAAAATAACTAAGCTTTGTAAGTATTTAAACTTCTAAGAAACATATGCAAAATAACTTAGCACAGCTTTAATTTAAATATATGGTAACAAGATTATCATAATCTATTTTCCTTAAACATTTAAAACGCAAAAAGCTGATATATTACTTAAAAAAACCATCTGTAACTATCAATATCTTATTTTTTTACAAACTTTATTTTAAATATTTAACTTATAAATTTAAACTCTTAATTCAAAATTAATAATGTTTTAATGTTTTTGTTGAATTAATTGAAGTTAATATTTTATTTACCACTTTCCTTTTTTAAACTCTATCTTAGGAAATAAATATGGAATAGTAAGCTTGTAATTTAATTAAATCTATGCAATAAATAGCTTACTACCCCTTGTTTGCCTATTTAATTATTATTATATGCCTACTGACAAAAAATCGCTAAATTTTGTGATATTGCCCCTGTATTATGAAACCTTGATCTATTAATGCCATAGGAGGTAAGTCACTTTTTCACAACTTGATCTTATTTTGTAGAGGTTTAACTAAGCTAAAAGTTGCATTTACAGATTAAATAATTAAAAACAATTTTTGAGATATTATCAGTTAAATTTAGAAAGTACAATAGTTTCCTTATGGGAGGAGAAAACTATAACAACCGATAAATACTAAATAGAAATTACAAAAAATCTATCTCCTTTCGTTTTAGATTAATACCTTAAATTTTTAGGAAATGTTCCTTGCAATGTCAAAAAATATATCATAACAAAGTTAAAAAAAATTAAATAGTAAAAGTTTTGTGACAAACAAAACAAAAAAAATCCATTTTTTGATTGCAAAAAAAGAAAGTTTGTTTCGATAAATATAAAAAAATTCCTTAAAACAGATTAATTTAGACTTATTCACGAACTTAACACCACCTGATAGCCAAAATCGCTTCTAAAAGGCAATTTTTCTCACATTGAGAAATGTTAGTCTAAATAAGTCCCAATCAAGAAATGTCAGGCATTTGAAAATTTTTCCCTGCCTTATAAGAAGTTCATTTTAAATTGTTTATCTAAAAATGAAATATTAGCTGTTACAAAAGATTATTGTTTTCTCTTAGTTCTATTATATATTTAAGTTTTACACGTGGTTTAGGAGCTAAATTGAAAATTTATAATAGCTTTTTAAAATATCTCAACTTTTATTAAAAACACATTCAAATTATTTTATTACGTTTTTACTTAAATACTTAAATATAAAAATACTGTTATGTTAATGAAAAATAAGTTTGTACTCTCTATTATTCAAGTTACACGTGATAAATAATTTAGTAAATTAAAACTTATATTATAAGATATAAACCTTTTATGTGTGGTAACTGTTAAACAAGAGATTTACAAAATTTATTTTACATTTAGAAATAAAACCGCTGAACCACAAACCCAAACAAACTTACGGTTAACTTTTTATCAATCAGGTCATAACAAAAAACATGCTTAAATTTATTTAAATTGATTAATATTAAAGTTTCTTAAAAAAGTATATTAATTTAGATTTTTAATAATATATATATTATGTAGTTTTACGTTGATAGTGTGTGGTAGATATTTAATCTTTCATGCTTTTCATTAGACAATTTAAGTGAAGTTTTTAAAAATAAATTAATGATTTTAAAGCATGTACAATGTACATAGAATTACAGTTTTGACTTAAAGTATTAGCTAAAAAATAATTTAAATTTAATACTGACTACTTGTACTATTCATTTTGGCTAGTACATATCAAATATTTTATTAATTACATTTACACTAGATTTGTTTTAAGTAAAAGTGTAAACAACAAAATTATAAAAAACTATAGTATTAAAAAACAAAAATTCAATATTTATATTAATCGTTAACTAATCTTTCGTATGTTTAGTAAATAAATAACAAAGGTGATACAAATTTAAGCTTATGTATATATAAATAGATCTCTCTTCTTTAGTTTCAGTTAATGATAATTAAATATTTTGTTATAATTTACGAGATAACCACTTTTGTCTCACCTGCTATTTTGGCTTTTTAAGTAAAACTAAACTTTATTTGAAGTGCGTATTTCAGAGTAATAAGGTCATTAGTTCAACATATACACTAAAGTTTTGACTGTTAGTATCATTATTTATTTTAATTAAAAAAATTGTTAAATGCAACATGACAGTTGTAAAATCGATACAAATTTTTTACACAATATTTTTTATTTGCATTTCATAGTAACATTGTCAAAAATAATAAATAAAACCGCGCAAACAGACATGTGAAGGAGTGCATCTCGAAGTTAGACCAACACAATCAGCACAGAAGAAACTTGTTGAGCTTGTTTCAGCATGAACAAGTCAAGTTGAGGTTAGTAAATCGATTTCCATTGATATTTATATGCGGTGTAGCAAAATACGTTGGTTTGTATTGTTTACCTGTTTTTTACTCAACTTTATTTTGCTTATAACTTATAACTTTCTGAACTTATTGAAGTTTCAATTTAGTCATTCAGTTGTGCTTAGTTGAAATGTTTTAAGCTTTTAGAAACTACCTTTCTATTTTTTTTGTTTTACTGATATTTTAAAACCAAATTGAAATAAGTGTGTTACAGAGAAACTACTAAAGAAATTCTTGAATAAAAGAAAATGTGTTTTCTAAGCTTCTAGATATCTATACTTCAAAATAATTTATAACCTAGTATAAGTAACTTTCATATTTAACTTGACTCTAATCAAGTTTTTTTAAGAGTTAATGCATTAGTTTAATTTTGAGTTTTGTTTGATCTTGATAGCAGGCAAAAACGGTTAAAAATTTAATGAATGAAAAATAATAATTGCCTTATCTTAAAGTTTTATTAAAACAGTTTATTTTGTTTAAAATGTTAATAAAAGTATCTGCTAAAACATTTAGTTCTTCAAACATTGCAATATTTTACATAACAGGAGCAAAGTGAGGGATGCTTGTGAAAAGCTGATGTTTGTAGTTAGTCCGATTGAACAGTGTATAAAAGCAGAATCCTTGCTGTGGAAAAAATGCTTTTACGAAGTTATTCAAGCTATCAAGAGCAGAAAAGTAAGTTTAGTTTTTATCAGTAGAAGTTTGTAGTTTCAAGTTGTTTTGATTATATAAAAAAGATACAAAAGTGTTCAAATAAAAGCAGCTTGTAGTTTAAAAAATCGTCAAAACTTTCAAAAGCTCTAAACCTTAAAAATTATTTTTTATTAAACAAAGCTAAATGTTCCTTGGTTTTGTGTAAAAATGTTTTCTATACTAAACTTGTTTCCAATGGTCTAGTTTGTATTGCCTAATAAAAATATTAACCATAGTTAAATTTCTATTTAAACTTTTTGGTTGAAACGTTTGTATAGCATTTTATCATTAAAAATCAGGTACAAAAAACCACATTTGCAGGTGACACCAAACTTGCCGGGAGCAATGACACAGCCGGAACTGATGCCCTACTTCCAGCAGTTCCTCAACTCTGCAGTGGGCTACTACACCCATCTGCGGTTGAAGATGAGTGAGAAACACCCCAACGACTACCAGTACGACTACCGCCTTCTTGCCAGCCCCTTGCAGAACTTCACCAACTCGACTTTGAGCAAGGAGGCTGTTGAGAAGTGGAACGAAGTTTTGTCTTACAGAATATTCAGCTGCCTTGGCGACCTGTGTTAGTTACACTTTATATAGATCATATAAATTAACTGAATTTTACAAAGGATTTTATTTTTTTTACAGGTAGTTATCATCAGAAACGATAACTTTTTTAGCTGTATTTACAAAAAAATGTTACTTGGTTTTAAATGTGTATACGTATAATAAAAATATATACTTAGTTAAAAGTTCTGACGAAAGAAAACCTGAAAACAACAATATTTTTAGTGTTTTTTCCACAGGCAGGTACCAGAACTTGTTCTTCGGAGCGGACGAGGAGCTAGCGGTGAGGCACTACATGCTGGCGTTGCAGGTTCAACCGGGACAAGGTCAACCGTACAACCAGCTTGCAACGCTGATCAGAAGAAGTGACGGCAGATGCCTGCAAGCCGCCTACTACTACTGCTGCGCGTTTGTTGATTATTAGAACGATTTTACAAAGCAATTTTACAATACAAATTATTTGAACTATTTATCATTACGTGAAACTTATGTTTATTTTTTCGAATAAAGCCTTTATGAATAGTATAAATGATAAAATTTTATTCACATAAGGTGTATTGAATTAAAATAAGATGTTCTCTTAATTTTCTACTAGCATGGTGTCCACTCAATCAGAATAACTCAGGCCGTTTTCAAATGTTTCAAACACTCAGGAAAGTTACTTTTTTACAAAGCTTGCACAGTTTTGCACAATAAAAAAAAGGTATAGTATTTACATTTAATTGGGCCTTTAAAAGTTCTAATTTTAGTTTTTATATATTTTGTATTGTAGTGTTATTAAAGCTCAACCGCCATTGAAAAAATCACTTTGTGGTTACCTTTGCTTATATAACTAAATATTAATATTTAATAACCTTTTAATCTCAATCTGACTCAGGTTGCTTTGTTGTCAAGGAGGCTAAATTTAAGTGGCATATTATAATTTTTACTTCAATAAGAGGCCCATGGTATACAAAGTTCTTTTGTTGTAAGTATGTACTAGCCATGTTTTAATATTCTAAATAAGACATTTTAAATGAGTTTAGCTGGGTCTATTTTGTACACTTATTCTTAGACTTTAGAAATTATTTCTTGTTTTCAGGAGCTTCCGTTTTACAATAACTAGGTATTATTTTTTTAATTGAAGAAATGTTTGTACTCTTGACAAAAGTTGCGGTAATTGTCAATTTCTTATTACTTATGACTAACGAAATGCTTGTTTAAATTAGAATTTATGTTAAGGCTTCAAAACCATCAAAAGTACGAGCAGGCTGAAAAGAACTTGGACCAACTGTTCGACCACAACAATGGAAAGTATCATGAAATTCACCCTGACAGCATGCTTGATAATACCGGCAAAACTTCACAGTGAGTTTAACATATAATTGAAAAAGCACGTTTAAGATTTTATTTGTTTTGCATTTATTTTTAAATTAAGCCTTTTAACAAAGTACTTAGTTGAATGTAGATTTTGTTACAGGAAGGAAAAGTTGCAATGTTTTGTCGTGTCATTCATATATTTATTTGATCTATTTCGTCCAAAAACCTATGCAAGAGATGCTGATATATATGGTTCGTTGATATACATTGAAAAAGTTTGTGTTTATGTAATTAGTGATCTGCAGAATTGAAGTGTATTGTTTAAAGCAATGGTCTTAAACCTTTTCAAAAGCTGTCCACATTAAATTACTGGAAAATAAATTCTGCGTATACTACTTCATATATATTTGTCAATAAAATAAACACTATTTTTATGTGCTGAATGTCTTTACAGATAAATAAGATATTAGATAAGACAAAACAAACGTCATTAAAAACAAAATTCAAACTAAATTTTCTATGCCTAGTAAAATATTTTTTATGCACTTTATATTACATAGTTGCAAACCGTGAAGACCACTTGTTTTTTGTATTATATAATTCATACAAATAAAGCTTAGGTTATTTATGTTTATATTAAAATTTGTAGTTTTCTGAATTAATATTATTTTGTTTACTTTATACTTAAACAAACTAAAAAAAATGTATTAATTATACAGTGTTTTTTTATGATAAGTTAAGTAAGCTATTAGTCTAATGTTTTCTTCTAAGAATATTTTGCATTTAAGCTTTTTAAAAGAAATAAGTCATTTACTTCAATAAACATAGGATATTAGGGACTGGTATTAAAAGCAATCTTGTGCAAAAATGCAGGACTTGTTTAAACTATGTTTTTTACAAGAACAAAAGTTCCAATATGTTTTTGATATTTAGATGTGTTGTCAATGATGTATAGAAGTTTCTAGTATATAAATATTCTAAGAAAGTAAATAAATTATTTTTTAGGTAAAAAAATCAAAACAGTTTATGAATAATTTTGGGTAGAAACTTAAAATTTTCAAATTAGTTTTTACATATATAAAGATCTTTATTTATTTTTTACTTTATATGAAGATTTTATCCTTGTTTTTGTTTCACATTCCTTAGACTTAGCTCTTAAATATTTAACCTTATTTCCTCTAAATTAGTTAAGCAATCTGTTAAGCAATAAAACATGTATATTGTTTATCTTTAAGAACGAAATTTGTGAAAACCTTTTACTATTAGTTAAATGAAGTCTTATGCTTTAAGTTATTTTTGGTAATTTTGTAAAGTTATGGGTTTAATAACTATAATGAATACTTTTATATTTCTGAAAATAGTTTAAAAGCATTGAATTTATGTTTGTCGTTATTTTTTAAAGGTTATTACAAAATTTATGTCATGTAACTCTTTTACAAGTAGTTATATATAAACAGTTTATGGTCAAAAGTTTTAAATTTTTCTGTTATCACTTATTAATAAGTAATTAATTGTTTTTAATATCTAACATAGACTCATAATAAAGTTTTAACTTTTATAAGTACAAAAGTTAATTAAGTATATTAGACATGCTTTAAGTTGGGATGACTCATCAACCTATACAGTCATTTTTTTCAATTTAAAAATGCAAATTTAATTAGTTCTAATTAAAAGACTAACAAAATTATTTACATTTTTGTGGCAAGCTGTTATAAAAAATAAAAATTGCAACATAACATATAAGAGATCATAATATCTAAAAATTTGTTACAATTATACTTCAGTCTTTTGTAAACAGAAATGAGATTATGCTTTTAAGAGATCTTAAAAAACTCAATAAATATATGTGTAATAATTTTTGTATACAAATTTGTAAACTAATAATTATACTTATTCGTAAAAACACATATAGTCTAAATTATTTTGAATTATTTTTTTTAGTAAGGGGCCTGTATCCAATGGCCCGCGAAGTATATTTTATTTCAAATAACTTATGCATAAAAACGAACACCTAATTTTTTTTTACAGTTCAAATTAATATCTGTTTTCTTAATTTGATTTCAAGTGAAGCAATGGTGCTAATTTAATGATTGTTTCTTGAAGTTTTCTAAGTGAATTAATTTTTTGGTACAATTAAAAAAAAACAAGGCTCACGAAAAGCTTAAGAAAACGGCAAAATTAAATTTTGTTACTTATAAAAGGCTGCCGATCCTTTTTGATTTAGGTTATACAGATTTGAATAATGTTTTTGTTTTAAATTTTGCTTGAATAAACTGTCATTAATCTGTTGTTTAAATAATTTATTTTGTTAATCTTCCTACATTTAATGATTCTTGTACGTATAATTTTTGATAACATTTTAGAACAAATTGTATTTTAAAATGTTAATTTTTTTATATTTAAGACTACACGTCAAAGTTAGAACAATATTTTAGTTTCATATATAGGTTTCAAAGGTAGGCTCTCATGTAATATCTAATGTTGTTTTTTCTAAAACCTAACCTATGTGCTAAAGCTTCTCTAAAAAGAAGATTCTGTAACTATCTTTCCTTATTTGATTGTTTTAGTTTTAAGCTGAACGACGTTTAAATGTAAAAACAAATAATCTTAAACTTTACTTGCATCTAAATATATTTATAACTTAAAAAAAAACAAACATTTTTGGAAAAAAATAGCTAATTTTATAGCAAAAAAAAATTTACAAAATAAAAAACTAGGTGATTTGAAGGAGCTAAAATAAAGAAATATTCTTTGAAAGTAAAGCGTAAGATTTTATAGAATCAAAATTATTTTAATTTTTTTTTGGATTTTTATTGACATACGAAAGATATAAACTAACTACTTACTTATTTTTAATATATACTATTTCAGGCATTTTTACTATCATTAAAAAAATGTTTTAGTACACTATTAGTACACTGAAATTGACTTAAAATAATATTGAAATAAAATTTGATAAAAAGTTGATAATTTTTTGTTGTAATTCCTGTGTAAGCTTGTAGAAAAAAAAAGCAGTATTTGAAATTTTGTTCTTAATTTTAAGATATTAGAGTGTTTGCGTTGACATTGAGTATTTATAAATTACAGATTTGTGTAGTAGATTCATGGAAGCCTTGCGCTATAATTTGCAGTGTATTAGAAATTCGTCACATGAAAAAACCACAACTAATTGCAATAAAAGTAAGTAAACTAATTTGTAAAAGCTTTTAGGTAAAATAGTTAATTATTTTTGTATGTGCACGTTATAAATAAAATTAAAAAAAAAATTTATCTACAACTAATTAGTGAAAATGATGTGAACTACAATTTTATATAGTTCCACTTTGCTCTAAATAAAAAAACTCTAGTAGCAATAAGAAAAATAATTTTACTTTTTTTAGCTCAAAATGGAGTTGAAGAAAATAAAAATGTTTCTAAAAGGTTAGTTTTAATTACTTTTATTTATTTTTTGCATTTTTTTATAGAATATTATTTTGAATTTATTTTGTCGACTATAATACTACTTGTTGTTATACAGTTTTGAATTTATTTTGAACAGTACAAATATTTAGGATTGATTAGATTGAATAACTACTGTTTTATTCGCAGTGCAAATGAGTGTGTAGATGAGGATACAAGTAGTTGCATGTCTGGTGAGGATGTCTTCCATATTTTTGTTATTTGCCTTTCCAACATTCACGATTTAAAGGTATTTTGAATGGTTATTTGTCATTCTTCTAACTGATAAGTAAAAATACTTGTACTGTAGATAACATTTAGTTCTATAATCAGTGTATTATTAGAACTAAGTTGTATAATTAACAATGTTTATAAGGTTAGTGCTGATTATATATTGAAATAAGACTGTGAAAAATCTGCTAAATCGCTTTTAATGTTCATATAGTCTTAAGTTTAAAAGCGTAATAACTTACTGACCAATTTAAAAAAACAAAATGATGATATAGCTTTATGTAAAATTATAATTTACTTTATATCTGTCTGACCAAGAGTTAAAAGTTTAATTTAACTTTGTTGATTTAAAATACAGTATCAGAAGTTTTTATAAAAATCCCATTATCGTAATATTTTTTGAGGCTAATGAATTTTTATTGCATTTCAAAATATTTTTTTAACCTTCTTATGCTGTTATTTATTGATATTTTATTTTTCTTTTATGTTGTTTTGCAGTCTTAAAATGAAAAAATAAACTTAGAAAAATCAGTATAGCTATTTATGAATCTGTTAAGTTTTACATTTGGTCAGATTTAGTTATTTTATGTGAACCTTGACTTTGAAAACATACATATTGTTTTTTGGGTAGGTGTCAGAAAAGCACAGCGTCACTTTAGCACGGGGTGACACTTTAGCACGGTGTGACACTTTAGCACGGGGTGACACTTTAGCACGGTGTGACACTTAAGCACGGGGTGACACTTTAGCACGGAGTGACACTTTAACACGGGGTGACACTTTAGCACGGTGTGACACTTTAGCACGGCGTCACTTTAGCACGGAGTGGCACTTTAGCACGGAGTGACACTTTAGCACGGCGTCACTTTAGCACGGAGTGTCACTTTAGCACGGGATGACACTTTAGCACGGCGTCACTTTAGCACGGAGTGTCACTTTAGCACGGGATGACACTTTAGCACGGCGTCTCTTTAGCACGGGGTGACACTTTAGCACGGCGTCACTTTAGCACGGAGTGTCACTTTAGCACGGTGTGACACTTTAGCACGGAGTGTCACTTTAGCACGGCTTCACTTTAGCACGGGGTGATACTTTAACACGAAGTGTAACTTTATCACTGACTGATTCTTTTGCACAAAATGATTCTTAAGCACGGAGTGACACTTAAGCGCCATCGATAGTTTTAAGTAACTTAATCAAATACGTGTAAAGTTTGTATTTAATAAAACGTTTAAAAATTAATTTATATAACCAGCATGCTGTTAATTATGCAATTTAGGCACTTTAAAGTGTGATTTCAAGAAAGAGTGTGTCTTCCAAAATTATTTTTAATAAAAATATTATTTAAGTAAGATGTAAATTGTAAGACAAAGTTTGGCAGTCTTTTCGAACTATATTTAGAAAAATCATTTGTAGGTAGCAAAACGTTAGAAAACATCTTTAGTGGCCTGTATTTTTTAAGAAAAACTATACTTAATAACAAAAATAAGTACTGAAAAACAAGAAGTTGGTAAATTAAATGGTAACTAGTTTTAAAAATCCTTAATTATATAAATGTTCTTATACTGTATTCTTTTTTACTTCTGTTAATAAAATAGTAATACTTTACTTACATTTTATTTAATTACTTTGCTCAGCTGACATGGTTAAAATAACTTTATTTATGTAAAACAATAATAAAAAATTTATGCATAGCACTAAATTTTAATATAAAAACGAACACAAACGAAATTTACAAATATATACATTTAATCTATATCAAAATTGTATTGAATACCGCGTAGGTATTCAAGTATATTATTATTTTCATTAAAACTTGACACCAGATAAAACAGACGCTCATCTGCTTGTCTGAACCTTATTCTTTTGGGATCTGGTTTTATCCCTGCCAGAAGGTGTTCTAGTCCCATATCCCGAGAATTCTGAGCAAACATGAGTACAAACACTTTTGAAACAATCGGCTTAAAATAATCAAATAAAAATTTTACTGATCAAACTTCAAATTGTACTATTTCTTAAAATTTAAAAGAATAGAAAACCTAAATAGACAGAGAAAATTGTAAAATAGTTTTATTTACTTTTGTTGCAGTCTATATATAAATTTTACACATTTACACTTTTATTTAACGTATTTACTAATATACTAGTATTTATTAGTTGCTAGGTATTTTTGTTGCTAGGTTTAAACAAGTAGTTTTACGTTTAAAATATGATAGTAAATATTTAAATACGTTAGTTAAAATATCTTAATAAAATGATTTGATAGAATTCTTAAAATTATTTTTGTATTGTTATTATTAAGTTGAGGTTTGCCATAGAGTAACTAGTGTAATTCTATATTAAATACAAAGTTTTAGTTGAAGCTTTAACTTGAAACATATTAAAAGCTTGTAGTATTATGTTGCATAGTTTATTTTTATATTTTTCAACATAACATATAAGCATAAACAAATGTTTCATTCCATGCTAAAATGACGCCGTGCGAAAGTGTTACTCCGTGCTAAAGTGACGCCGTGCTAAAGTGTCATCCCGTGCTAAAGTGTCACCCCGTGCTTAAGTGACGCCGTGCTAAAGTGTTACCCCGTGCTTAAGTGACGCCGTGCTAAAGTGTCACCCCGTGCTAAAGTGTCACACCGTGCTAAAGTGACACCGTGCTAAAGTGTCACCCCGTGCTAAAGTGACACTCCGTGCTAATGTGACGCCGTGCTAAAGTGTCACCCCGTGCTAAAGTGTCACACCGTGCTAAAGTGTCACACCGTGCTAAAGTGTCACACCGTGCTAAAGTGTCACACCGTGCTAAAGTGTCACCCCGTGCTAAAGTGTCACACCGTGCTAAAGTGTCATCCCGTGCTAAAGTGTCACACCGTGCTAAAGTGTCACCCGTGCTTTTCTGACCCGTTCCCTGTTTTTTAGGACAGCAGAAGTCCCAAGTTGCCCGCAGCCGTGGCATTTCTGCTGGAGCTCACTTGCATACTAGTACAGCATCTTATTGAGTTGAGAGGCAAAAATACAGGTTTGTTGAAATTGTTAAATGTATTTTAAACAAGTATTTTGCTTTAAGAATTAAGTCAATTAGTTGTTTTTTCTGTATAAAAATATAAACTATTTTTTAATATAAAATAAACTAATATGTAATTTATTTAACAGATAATAAGAAAACTAAAGTTTCTGAAGAAATCAACTTTGCTGATGGTAATTATATTTTATATTTTTATTGTAAATTTAAAAAAACGTGTATTATAAAATATATATTTTGTACTTTGTAAACTATCGAAGCTTAAAGTATTCGTTAACAAAATTTTGAGTGAGTATATGACAAAATCAGGAGACAAACCGAAAACAGCGTCAGTGACAAGAAACAATTGTGACGTCACAATCAACGAAGTTGGAGCAGGAGATGACATTAACACCAGTAGCGATGATGCCTGCAAAAAGCCTGCAGTAATTTTTTTTATAAGTTGTTTTATTTGTACAACTCTTGCATTTTATATATTTTTAAAGCTTTATTTTAAGCAACTCTTATAATTATTTGAGAGTTACAACTAAAGTAAACATAAACTTTTTGTTTAGTTAGTATTCTAACTTCCACAAATTTTTACATTAGCCTTTGCGGAGAAAAATTGTTTTTGCTCCAAATTTTTTCCAAACCAATAAAGTCTAAAGTAAAGAAGGATTCAGTCAACAATGCATGCGATGAAGTGGCAAAGTTAAATGACAAAGTTCAAGATCTTAAGATTGAAGATGCTAAGATTAAAGAAAAAAATAAAAAAATCAACCCTAATTTTGGATCTAATACGGGTAAAATATTATCTTTTGTAGATCTATACGTGCTGTATTTTTTCAAGTTCATAAAAAAAATCTATAGTTAAAATGTTTTTGTATGGTGATACAAGTTAAATAAAAAAAAAATCTATCAAAATAGAAAAAAAAAGTTATACGTCTACTATATAGAACTAAATTAACCAGATTACATAAACCTGCTTACTGGTCGAAATCACATGACGTCATCGCTAAAACTGGCTTGCGATTGGATGAATAACAACTTGGAAATGGTTGACGTGGAAACCAATTACAAGCTGTTTCAGTTGATGATTGAGTTTTCAAACATGCTGCCTAGTGCCTCTTACATGATTGACACATCAGGCTAGTATTAACAGTAAATTTTTTAACTATAGTTATTTGCTGCTGATATATATTTAATGTGGTAATTCTAATAAAAAATATCATATTTTTTCTAGTTTAATATCTGAATTTCATTCCAATTATGTTTAATAAGTTTACTGGTTGTTTTAAGTGAGCTAATTTTATAACAACGTTTTGACTTGCTGTAACATCCTAAAATTGTATGAATGATACTGTTATAAATAAATAAATAACGTACGTAGCTCATCAAAAGAATTAAAAGTATTTTTTAGTATGCTGTTCCTGAAAATAAAATTGTTTTAGTGTTAACAGTTATAAAAAAAATATTAAACTCTATTACAGGGTTGCCATTTAATTAAGAAATTCTAAAAGTTTTCCTATTTAAACAAGCGGAAACTGTGTTTAGTAATTAACCTTTTAATTCTAAACGTTGTTAGTGTTTTAGTAACCCTTTTGTATCATAAAATAAGTTGGTTATATGAATTTATAACTTTTTAGATATATAAATATAGTAAAATTTGTAGAAAAGAAAGGGTCTTGCCTAAAAGACTTTTTATCTGATGAAAATGATAAGGAAAACATCGATTCAAGTAAGTGGATAACTAATTAATTCTTGAATGTTGAAAAACAAAAAAATTATTAATTATTTTAATTTCTTGATGAAAGAATAAATAGAACTTAAGTAGAGTAAGTAAAAAATTAGGTAGTAGAATAAGCTTCAATTTATATATGTTTGTTTATCAGGATATTTGAAAAAATACAAATGTTTGCTATAAATTATTAGATAAAGAAAAATTAGTTGGAATGCTTCCAGAGGACAAGCAATTGTTTCACATGAATTTTATTTCTAAATCTGCAAGATCATCAACAAAAACTGACGACTTGACAGATTTCGATCAAGTTAGTATTATTTCAATCAGTTTGAAGTTTTTATAATTTATTTTAACTCATAAGGCTGTTAATTTGTTTTATTTCAAAATATTTATTGGTTTATTATTGTTTTGATTCACCACCAAAAAATTTCAGTTGTGTCTTCGAGTTTTCATGCTCCGAAATCTGCTCAAAAGTCACGTGTCAGCCAAAAACAAACCAATCAGAATTGAGATTGACGAAAAGGAGAAGTTCACAATTACGAGCAAGAACGGAGAGGAAGTCGAATTCACAGATCTGCCAGCTAAAGTGGAAGTAAGCAATACTCTGTCAAATAATCAATTTTGAAAAAAAACACAATTTTATTGGATAAATTTTAATCATTACCTAGTAGCAGTCGTAAAATAGAAAAATAATATTTAAACTATTTTATTATTTTAAGCTGAAAAACTGTTAGTTTGTTTAATTGAGTTTTGTTTTAATTTTAATAACTCTGCAGAGGATCAAGGATTTGCGGCGGGAGGAGCAGATGAAAAAGATGGCGGTTTCCAAGCTCAAATTGGAAGTCGAGCAGCTGCAGTCGGACCTGCTGCTGAGGACTGTGACGTCACAGTTCACCACGCTGTACGTGCTGCCCGACACCGCCACCATGTGTTCACACCTGCATTTGATAAAGAAGCTGGTCGCCAGCGGAAAGTTCCTCCTTGTCGTCTGCAACACTGGTTGGATAATATTTATTTAATTAACTAATGCCTCTAAATTTGCGTATTCTTTATTAAAAATATATAACAGAATGCATTTCATTTTCTTTAAATTTATTTATGTACTTTCAAGTAGGACTCGTCAGAAATTGTTTCCTACTGGATTGGAATGAATACAAATTGAAATAAAATTATACTGCAGTTTAAAGTTTTAAAATATAAAATGACGTAATAATCAAATGTTAAAAATTAGATAAGTGCTAATGCTAAACAAATTTGGTATACTAATAAAACTCAGTAGAATTAAAACAATCTAAATAAAGGAGCGATAAAAATTTTAAATTAAAACTATGGTTAAAAATAAAGTTTAACAAGAAACTAATTACTTTAAAATTACTAATATAAGGATTTAAAAAGTCTAGTTTGGTTTTACAAAACTTCGTATTAAACTTTACCAAACTTTGTATTCATTCCAATCCAGTAGGAGACAATTTCTGACGAGTCCTACTTGAAAGTACTTGAATAAATTTAAAGAAAATGAAATGCATTCTGTTATATATTTTTAGTAAGTTATGCACCGGAAAAAAGATGTATTCTTTATTGTTGTATTTAATTTCTAGTTATGTACGTTTTTTGATTGTTTAAATTTAAACACTTATTTAACAGGTTTGTATAATTTCTAATCTCATATTTATTCTATTGTTAATTATTACATTTTAATTTTCATAATAATCTTTGCAGTTATTGAAGGACTTGATAGACTAAAAAAGGGAAGCCAAGAAGCCAGATTTTCTATCAGATATCTTGAACATGAGTTTCAAAAGGGCAACAGGTTTATATAATTTTTAATAAAACATTTAGTTTTTTTTAGTTTTACTGTTTAGATGAAACAACTTACAAACTAAGCTACTTAAACTAATCCTAAAACTTTATCTGTGAATACAAAACTTAATTTTGACACAAAACCAGGTATCTGAGGTCGCAAAAGTCAGCGGAGAGCGTTCCTGTGGAGGTGAAAAAAAATAAGGAGAACGAGGAGATAGTGGAAATGATCGAGTGCGCGAGGCACATCACCGAAAATCACCAGTTCAAAACTAAAGATGAAAACGAAAACAAAACCAGTGAATTTTCAATTAGTATAAATTATTTATTAAGTTCTGTTTTCTTATCGATATTTCCTCTCAATTTTTAATTAGATTAACCCTAAATGTAGTCAGCACGTTTTTAAACGTTTAAAAAACTTCAACAGTCTTTTTAGATATTAAAAGTTTGAAAACATTTATGTTTGTAGTTAAAAATGTTTTGACTTTAAACTGTTATATATGCTATAAGAAATCCTTCAGAATTTAAACGAATAGTAAATTTATCAAGTAAAATATTTATAAGTAACAAAGTAACTTTTTTTTGATTTAAACTAGCTAAAAGTTATCAATTTTATATTTATTAAACCAAAAACATAAAATAGGTTTGGTCACCATCCTCACTGACAACGACCTAGTCACCAAAAGCCACGTTGCCATGGCGCAGAAACATAACATCCTGGTCCGCAAAACCTCTAGGGTCGAAAAGAGCCTCGTGTCCGACCAGAAACAGTCCCCGACCTAACACGAACTGACCAATCAAAGTGCTCCTAAAACTTATACGATGACAACGAACATTCGAAAGGCAAATGTTTTGGGCTTTTTCCCGCCAAACGCGACCGGGTTCCGAACGAGGGGATTTTGTTTTGACGCGGCCATTTTGTGCGCATCGAAACAATTTTTATGCCAAGCAAAAATTTTCTTGTTATGTCCAAATTTGTTCGTTGTTGCTTTCTCGGCCTTACTTGTGTATCTTGTTTTCGTCTTCAAAATAAATTACATCCTACCTTAAAGGTATTAAAACCTTAATTAGTAGATTGGTTACAACTGAATTCATAAATAGTTTTTTTTGGTATCAGTTTAATTATTTCAAACAAAAAAAAAGTAAAGTTGGTAGATTGTAATTTGTTTTAAACAGAAACTTTTGTTGCATTAATGTATTACAATATCCTTGAAATTCAGTAAAAGTTCTATTAACTCATCATGTTCTTTTTTTTTTCAATGCGTCTGCGAGAAAAATAAGTACCAGAGAACAAAACAGGAATGGATTATATTTAATATTAAAAGGCGAAGTCTTGTACTTTTTAGTTAAAAAACATAAAACTAAGGTATAGCCAATCTTAATAAGTAAAATTGAACATCACAATGACTAATTCCATAAAAAAAGCTAATGGCTAAATGGCACATTTTTCTTTTTATACAATAGATATAAGCATCAAAAAGCACTAATTTTATTTTATAGTTTAATTAATTTTCAGTTTTATCTATAAGTTATACATATATATTACTTTCTATCTATGTACCAATAGTGTAAAAGTTAGTTTTAAGTTGTTTAAGAAACTATGGTTACAAAACAATGCTAAAAACAATTCTGGTTTTGTGTAGATGACAACTACATATGTTAAGCAAAACTGTGCAATTATATACAGGGTTGCTAAAAAACCTGAATTTTCACAACTTAAGCAAAAAAACCTTAAAATACTTGAATTCTGAAAATTTACAATTTAGGCTAAAAAACCTCGAATTTGATAAATTAAAAAAAAAACTGGAATTTTGAACAAAAATCACGAAAATACCAAGAGCTTTAAACAATTTTTACATTTTATGTAGTTAAAAATCGATTTGACCCAAAAATCTGTCATAAGGATAAAAATTATTTGTCATCATCAAAAACTATCTTTGTTAAAAAACACTTGAAATTAGCTTTACAGTATCTTTTCAATGTTTTTAAACATAAAGTAGACATAAAAATATTATTCATTTTGGAAAGTTCCAGGATGAACTTAAAATTTATCTATTAAATAGTGATTCTCAAGGTCATTAGTGATCATTGCTTCTCGTTTATTTACTTTTGTTTAAGGAGTTTATAGTATTTGTCATTTAATAACCTTTTTTTTTTTAAAGTTGATTTGTTTGGTTACAATAACAGTGGTTTTCTCTAGATTACAGCATTTTTTATCTAGTTATTCTTTAAGATTACTATTTTGAATAAGTTCAGAATATTTACAACTTTTTTTTCTAGCACGCCATTGTAAAAGTAAAATAGTTATAGATTTAGCAGTAAATTAAGTATTTAAATAGTAAACTGAGATAACTGTTTCAAGCAAACTTATGCTAAAAGATGTCTTTTTTTCAAGAAATCAAAGAAAAAAAAACTCTTCTTTTTAATGTTTCCAAATATTGTTTTCTTCTATCATTACAATTTTAGACTTGGACAAGTACTTGGAATTTAAAAAGTATCTATTAAAACAGAAGGAAATTTGTTGTTGCTAATATTATTATTGTTGTTTTTTTTTCTTATTAAAAACATAAATTTTACATTACTTATCTTTATATTTTCATTTAGAAAAATTAAGTTCAGTTATTGTAGAACTAACTTCTCTAAAATTATTTAAAAGTTAAACAATAGTTTATTTAACTATTCAAAGGTAAAATTGTTTTTACTGTTCCAGGAAAACTGTTAAATAAAATAAAAACTACACTTTTAGCACAGAAAACTGATAAAATTATTTCAACGTATAACATTTATACTTTCTTTAAAGAGGTTTTGTAACCTATCATTAAAGTATTCACATGTTTGCTATTAATGTTGTTTATCTCCTTTTTTAGGTTAATTTAAAATTATATCTTTTTTTTAGTTTTTATGTTACTAAACAAGGTTTTAAGTACGTTTTGAAACAAAAAAATCAGTTAATTTTCGTTTAGTTTTCTTGTCATTCATTTCTTTTAATTGATTGTTCTATTACTAAAGATTTGAATATTTAAATGATAACAAAATTATGTATAATAGCTCGTTAGAAACTTAATAAGCATGTGGTGTACAACTCGATAACCAAAAGGTTCCTTTGATCACCAGGCCCTTAGACCAAACTTTCTGAGTGCTTTTTTTTATCATTTAATAAACAATAATAATAATAATGTTAATAGACCCTAAAACGTGTACTTATAAAAAATCTGGTGGAAATTTCGAAAACCTGGAAAAAATTTTCAAAAACCAGTGGCAACTCGTAAAGTAGCTTTATAGTATCTATTAAATGTTGTTATACTATTTTAGACAGTTTTTTAACTTATGTTTAATTTTATACTAAAAATTAACCAAAAATTTAAATTTTAAAAACCTGAAAGAAATTTACAAAAAAACCTTTGACAACCCTGTATAAAATTCAAAAGGGTTTATTACGTATTTTGCACTAAAAAAGCTCTGATGAAGGTGTAATAACTGTCAGAAAATGGCCTTAAGACTAGTTTTTACGCTTCAGTTATTGCAATCCTACGGCTTGTTTTATATCCTTTTGTTATTACAGTCACCTTTCACGAAACTACGAACTCTCGTTCAGTCAATCATTTTAGATTTGAAAAAAAAAAGGAAAAACTTTAGTTGTTGTGAAATTGGTCCAAAATCAGTAAAATTTCTCTAAAATCTAGAAGATTTAATTTTATATTTAAGGTATGCACTTTTGAAAAAAAAAATTAATTGAATTCACAGCTACATAGTTCAAATATTCAATAAAATTGGTTTTAATCAATGCATTTAATAGCAAAACTGATATTTTGTTATTCAGTTCGTTTTTATAATTTTAAATATATAATTTTATTTTTATATTCGCAAAGCTATTTACTATGTATTAGTTAACCTACAATAAAAGCTCTCATCTTAATTTAAGTTCGTAAATAGTATGTTACACTTTTAGTAATTTTTTATAGTTACGATATAAGTTTAGCAGAATATTTTAAATGTACATTCTAGTTTTCAATTTATTTCATTCGGATAACATACACAATTAATTTAAGTAACTAAAACTAGTCGTGACCTCACACTGCAAACAACAAGCAAACAGAAAAATAAAGTCCAAAGCAATTTACAATTCTACAAAGTATTGGTTAATAAAAAAAAACAAACTAGGTAGTTTAGTTGGTTTATTTCCTACCTCTTGTTTACTAAAGTTCTCTCGTTTAGTAATGCACTTTTGCTGTGGACACAATGTGCGTAGATTCGCGAGAGATGACTGTAAATAAACATTTTGTAGTTTTAAAATTAGTCAAAATATCCTTTTCTTGCAGTATATTACAAATTAAAAAGTTCAGTAACTTTTGTTTTTATTTTGCAAACAGTTCTATTAAAACTTCTTACAGTCTATTTCTGCTTGGTATGGACCATAAGTAATTAAAGTCACTTAAATTGAAAGTATATAGAATCTTATTATTTAATTACTTTTTACATTTTTCTATTTTATTGACTAAAATTTAACTTAGATGATCAAAAATGATTACATCTACCACATAAGTATGCACAACATAAGCTACTTTAGTGCAAAATGTATTTATAGGCCTGAAGTTACAAACTTATAAGTATGTACACATTTTTACTGCCAACTAAATAATTAAAGAGGTACTTCTAGTCATTACAGCTACTTTTTTTAATTAATCTATAAATTGAGATATTAACAATTTTAATTGAGATTTAAGTTAAAATTTTAGAACGGACAAATTTAAGTAAAATTGTTAGTTTAAATATTTTAAAAACTATCCTAGATAGAAATAAGTAATTATAAAAAAACGCTAGTAACCTCAGGATAATTATATATGTAATTAAGATAAAACTTTAAAAATTGTGTAGTTGTATTAAAAAGTAGCTTTGAGATAACAGAAGATTCGTTTTGTTTTAACTATTTTATATCATAAATGATTTAGGCTATTCATGTACTAAAATCATAATAAATTCAGAATGCATTAAAAACTAGATAAGTTTAGTTAGCAAAAAAGTTCATATTTCAAGG
>NW_028140546.1:0-23639 GCF_965202585.1 Thalia democratica | reverse complement strand
TAGTATTAAAAAAACATCTTATTCATAATTTTGCTCAATAAAGGTTTTTTAACTAAATAAGTTTTATTGAAAGTTAATGAAAAACATGAAATAAGATTTCCACATGTTGTTTAATCCTAAAAATAACTCACTTTTGCTATCTTAATTTTGCTTTTATAAAAAAGTCGATGATGTACAGTTATACTAAATTACTTTTATCTTGAAAAGTATAACTTCTTTTATTTTTAAACAAGTTGTTTTATTTTTATCGGCACTTAAAAGATGTTTATAAACGATACAACTTCAAAAACTAAAAAATATTTAAATTTAAAATTATTAACGGCTCATACATTTAATTACTGTTTGTTTTGTAAAGGTGAAATAAAGAATACAAATTATTTCATACTAATACTTCTTAAAAAATATTTAATTTGAAATACGAAAAGTATTATATAAAGCTATTAAACATTTTATTTTGAGTATGGTTGTTGGTAATTATAAACTACATTAATTTGTAGTTGAAGGCTTACTAACATATAAATAGTTATTAGAACTTTTGAAACTAGATAATATTTATTATCTGCAAATTTAGTAAAAACTACAAATTAACATTACGTTTTATTTTAATTTTTCAAAGAAATAATTGTAAATCTATAGTACTAATTGTCTGGTTTATTGCTTTTTTGTTTTGTTGTTGTTTTATACAAAAATGCTTTAAATAAAAAGAACAATAATCTTAAAAACCGAAATGTTTTAAAACTGACAATAAAAAATTAATCATGCAATAAATTTTTGTTTAGCATTAATCAATTAAATTTAAAAGTTTTGTAACAATTATTAATTGTTCAACTTTTACAGACTATAGAAGAAGTTTTAAAAAAAATTATGACAGTTAAAAGACTTCTTAGTTAAACGAAATTTAACTTTTAGTTAAAACAAAACTTTATAGTTGTGTTTTTGGCTCATTAACTTTTATTACATTTTAACGAGATCTTCTGCTGGAAATTGTTTTAAACGTTAAAACAAATTGAACAAAAATATTTGTTTAAATACACTGAAGCTAACTAGTTTTATAAATTTTTTTATAAACATACATAAATTACCATCCACATAAAATAAGAAAAAACTATTTTTTTTTTGTTTATAGTTAGTTATTTATTACTTAATTTTCTAACTTAAAGAAACACTAACCAAATACACTTTTAAATTTACGACAATATAATAAAATTTTTAAAAATGTAAAAAATCAGAATAGATAAGTAAAATATTAAAGCAGTAGTAAATGTGAATTCTGGCTAATTACCGTTAATGCAACATTGATATAAATAGTAACCTTTATCTTATTTTGAAGATGGATAAATAAAATAAGTTTTTAATTTTTCTTTGTTATTGCTGTAAATTTTGAGTGAGTAACTTTTGTTAAAGTAGTTTTACTTTCGATCGGTAGCTAGTAGTTTATTTTACCTCATGTATAGTTATGTTATAAAAAAAAGAATAAACTAAAATAATAATCGTTTTATAAATTTAAAGGTTTATACTTTTATAATTTTAAAGAATTCCAACTTTTACGTAATCTTTTTTTAAAAATATAAATGCTTAATTTAAACAGTAATACCTTTAATTAGTTATAAATTTAAAATATTTTGAACTATTTTTTTTTAGTTAATAACTACATCACGTTGCACAAATATTGTATTTTGTACAAGATTAGCACAGGTCTTTGAACAAAAATAATATTAAGTAATGTTTCGTTATTTTTTGTTAAGCAAACTCACAAAGGCAAGAAAGAAAGTAAAACTTTATTAAATTCTACTTCTAGGATCTTTTAATAAAATATACATTTAGTATCTACTTCTAAATTATTTAATAAATTATAAGTTTGCGAATTAGTAGATATATAAATATGGATCATTTTTTAACTGAGTTTAGAATAACCAATAGAAACGAAAGCTTCAAATATTTATTGCAAGTAAAATACAATACTACAAAGAAAATTTAACACAAAGTTAAAGTGATCAATTTTAGTAAGTTAAAAAATATGATTTTATGATATTAATACAAATTTTTCACCTTTTCGATATCAGTTTGCTATTTTTTATTTTTGGACAATTTTATAACACTTTCTACTTCGTATATTTTCAATGACTATTCACCTTTTTATTCTGTTATGTAGGAAATATACGTTTTAACTTTTTATGTGGTCAAATGCTAAACTAAAAGAATTAATAATTAAAAAAAGTTATGTGTTTTATTGTTATAACTTTTTTAAGCAGCTGTAAGTTTAAAAAAATAAAAATTTATGATTTGTTTTGTAATCAGTGAACTGTTATTATACTGTGATAAATTGTGATGTTTTCTAATGCATTTTCAAATTAAACACACAACTACTAGCTTAAAGTAAAGTACATTAAAAAAGAAATTTATCAAGAGCACATGTAGGTCCTAATAAAAGAAATATGACTATAAACTTAAACTCTTTAACTTTTTGTTACTTAACCAAGAAAGTTTTTATTATGAAAATAAATAACTATCTGACAATGTTATGTTTAAAATTTTGGCCAAGTATTATGGCCTAAAAAATTAAAGACTTACTTACTGATAACATTAACAAAACATAATAATATGTTAAGTATTTATACTTTCAAATTTAATCACCGATTGTGTGAGTTAAAAAAAAACGCAAAATTTATTTCTTAATATTAAAAAAACTGTTAAAATATAAAGATAGTAAACTAAATAAAAAATGCTTGTTTATAAAATAGTTTATAATCATATACTTATTAAAAAGAACTTAATGATCTTAAAATTTCAACTTACGTTTACTAAAGAGACTAAAGGAGCAATTATTTTAAATAATTAGCGTTGTCTATTTTAATTTAATCAAAAATACAGATTTTGCTTTTTTTTTATAAGTTTATATAGTTATAAATTTGTAGTGTGGAGTTAATTTTTTTGGTTAGTATTATAATTATTTTGTGTCATTAAAGAAAATAACTATTACAAATAGTGAAGCATTATAATTTAAAAATTTGGAACTACTTTTCTAACATAGTCAACTTACTAATAAATTTAATAGCTAATTTGCATATTGAAAGAGCGATATAATAAATGCTTAATATGAAACAAAATTTCTCCTCACATATTTTTATTGTCACATGACTATCATACGATGATCAAACGTTTTTTCATGGTTTCGGTATTCAAGTTTAGTAAAAAAAGTATTTTTGTTGTTTTTTATTACCAAATTTATTTAATATATATATAATATGTAAAATCAGAGGTTTAATATCAACTTAATTATTAACAAATGTCAAAGTAGTTTAAGGAGAAACTAAAACCTAAACCAAAATAAAACATTGCATATATACTCTAATCCTTGTTTTTCTTTTTGACCTAAACAAATTAAAGAAGTAATAAAGTAAAAAATTAATATTAAAATATTTTTATTTGGTATTTTGTAAATTAAATTTGGTTACAATTAAAACATATTTAACTTACCAAAAATATTTTAAGTTACTTTCTTAAATACACAAGTGTAGTTTTTTGTTATTTAAAACTTTTTTTTTATTTTTAAGTATAAACAATAAATATTTACACATTTTTATTGTGACACATACGTGTATTTTAGAAAAAAACAAATAAAAATATAGTTTATCTAAATTTGAATCGGTCAAAAAGTTTAAGCGTAACAACAAATGATAATATTTAATATATGTATTTATAAATTAAAGTGTTTCAAAATTTATTTTACAACTTCTAGTGGACACAACTTTTAAACTTCTTACTAGAAGTAAATAAAACTAATTGAATAAGTTAACTGGTGTTAAAATATTAAAATGTTTTTAAAAAGATTAATTTATTATTAAACACAACTAATAAGAAAGAAAGTTTATACTTTTGTTTTCTATTTAGTAATAAGAAAAAAAAATATTGTAGCTGATTTCAATTTATTTTTATTTCACACATAAGTTAAGGTTAAGGAATATTTAGGTTAACTTTTTTTTAACAATTCTTAAAAACAAAGATGTAAGCTCATTTTAAAAACATATCATGTTTTCTTAATGTTAATTATTTACATTAATCTAGGCATAACTTATTTAGACCACAATGTACGTCTTAAAAGTAAATTCTCTAATGACAAAATATTTTAAAGTTTGACTGTTAGTCTTCAATTACCGTTTTAAATAATAGTATTTTTCTATCGTTAAAGATTCAAATTAACTATCGATCTATTTAAAGACAGTGTTAACGTTTTTAAAGTCAAACTTTGAGGACTCAATTTATTTAATAGCTGTAATTTTAGTTTTTGTCTTAAAAGTTAGATGTCGTAAATTTTCTAGTTAATTTTTAGTGGAACAATTGATTAAGAATATTAATATGTTTAATACGCCTTCACACTGAACATTATAAGTTTATGAAGTTTCCGAGTTTTTTCCTTGAATAATGTAAGAAGTTACTTTTTTAATAAATTTCAAAATTTTGTTTACAACTTTTGATTACTAAAAGAGGTAAAAAAATAAACTGAAAACAAAAAAACTTAACTCTAAATTGTTATAGTAAAAAAATTTAACCTTGTATTACTTTTGATGATAATATTATTTCTTAGCAAAAGTCATACATAACGAAATAATTTAAGCCTTCAAATCCAAGCTTAAACTATTTTCTCCTTATTTAATTTTGACTTTTTAGTTTTTTAAATAATATCTTACTCTGGAAATGATATAATTGAAAAATAAAAGAATTAATAGACGTAAAAACTTAAACAGTTTATTAAGGGTTGAGGAGTTTTATTTAATAAATAAATTTTTTAGTCTTTGCTAAATAAAATGTTAATATGAACAGTTATAAAATTTAAATTTGTTAATCAATTATTTTCACTTTTATAACTTTGCTCATTTCCCAACTCTTCAAAAATAATTTTAGTAAGTTCTTTAACATTTTACAAGTATCTCTTAATAATATCTTTACGTTATTTTTAAACAATGTATTTATGTGAAGATTAATTTTGATAAATAAATTTTTGTTTATACCTTACAATATGTGTATTTAGTTTATAGATATATAATTGTCAATTGATTATAAAGTTTTGTCATTTTTGTTAAGTGTATATAAAAACAGATAAATTAAGAGAATACTTGAAATAGGCAAATTACAACTAAGCAATATTTTGCAGTGAAGTTAGTAATTTTAATTGTACGACTTACTAAAATTTAAGTTTTAATTTGGTGTTCACATTTTATTACTGTTTAGGTTTACGAGTCAATATTAAAACAAAGAGTATAATATTAATAATATCAATAATAAAAAAACGTCATTTTAATCATCTTTTAACAAGGGAAGTACCGTTTATTAAATCAAATTTTTATTTCAGCTGTAAATTGTTTTCATATTAGAATTAAACACAAAATAGTTAACAAATTCATTGGAAAGCTCTTGCCAATGACGGGATACCAACTGACTTGCTCTGTACTGCTTATTATCAGCAACAAGAATAATTTGTTTATTAATTAATAACCTTAAAATTCGAAACCTATATTTAAAATTAAGAGAACAAAAAAAAATTATTTCAATTCAACATAATGAAATAAATCAAATTTAACATTCATTTTTCAACAGACAGAATACTCCTAAAGTTTTTGTACCAAAATAATTTAATAAATTTAAAAGCTTAAACGACAAGTTAATCGTTAAAAAAATGACTCACGTTCACCGAAAAATGGACAACTGATAATAATTTTAAAGAACTATTTTATACTTTATATATCATTTCAGTTGGTGAACGTTTGTAAAACTTAAAAAATGAATAAACAAAAGCTTTCAACACGTTATAATTATTTTAATAAAATTTTCAAGTGTTAAAGGTTTAGATAGTAATCATATTCAAAAAGTTATAAACAAATATTTAAGACTTTTAAGATTATTTTTTTTTAAATACAGTGTATACAAAACAAATCTTAGTTAAGTAATTTTAAAATGTAAATGTAAATAAGGCTTATTAATTAAAAATTAAAAATCTGCTAAAATAAAAATCTTATATTAAAGTTCTATACAAAAATCGATATTAATTAATCTATTAATGTTCTAAAACAGATATTTTTTAACTAACATATAATTTTATAAAAACTAATTATTAACTACAATAATCAAAACACGTGATAATCATACGATAAACTTCTATTTTATTTATTTTTTAGCTTAAAGTTTAATAAGTTTCTTTAGTTTTATTAATTTACTCACATCATTAATGCTTAATAAAAAGAATGTACATGAGAAATATAGAAACGTTTAATATCAATTAAAAAAAAAAGAATTAATTTAACTTATTTGTTACTATATCGTTGTAAATTTTTTAGTACTAAATATCTTGTAAGACATAATTAAATTACGATACTTGTTATCTATGAAAATTAATCTAAATAACAGATAACTAGATCTTGAAAGTTTTAAAATTTATTTTTAAAATTATTACTTAATTTAAATATTGTCCTATTTAGTTATTTAGTCAAGTCGTGTTACTTTTTTATATGTCTTTTAAAATTTTAACTTACTTTGTTAAATAGTAAATGTTTACATACTTTATTAGTATTCTGTTGAAGCTTCATTTGTTCAAGTTAATGATTTTATTGCAGCATAAACCGTAATTAGATATTCATGAGTAATGTATTTTACTTGTATTTATTTTCAAAAGAAATCTGTTTACTGTTTATAATGTCTTTAAATTAATATAGTATAATTAAGCATTGGTTAATTATCAGTTTTCAAATAAAAAAAAAATAGAACAGAACACTAAAATGTAATTTTTTAAACACCTGTAGATGTTGTATTTCGTAAACTAACAAATTATAAACATAATTTTGGATACTCCATTTAATTGTTTTAATTTTTAACCTTTGGAAAATATTAAAAATTTGTTTTAAGATAGTTTTTTTTTGCATCACACTAAAGAGGTCTTGTAAATTTTTAGATTTTTTTATATAACAAATTTAAACTTCACTGCTCGAAAACGTTAACGTACCCAAAATTTATACTTAAAACGGTATAATGTATTATACTTCACAACTAAAACTGTTGTTTTAGTCACGTACCAAGACCTTTACACCTTCACATTTACTTTAAGTTATTAATATTATTTTTAATAAAATTATTTTTATATAATGTGTTCGTAATGTAATAGATTTATTTTATTGAACTATACGCAGTTATAAATTCATTTTTATAATGTGAAAAATTATAAAGTATATTAAAAATTAACGTTTAACGTTAAAGCTTTATAACAAATATTAAAAATACAATAATTTTATACTTTTAACAATTTAAAATGTTTTTTAACACTAAAAATATTTTTTTTTTGTTATATATACTCTATCCTGTAAAAGTGTTTAAAATTAATTTATTTGCAGTTTTAAAAGTTTTTAAGTTACAATAGTTTTTTTTGTTATTAATAAAAAAAAAGTATTCCTTTTTTAAATCACAATTTTAATGAACTTAATTTAACGACAAATGTCGTTAAAAAAAAATAGATGCAAGCCGAAATGTGAACTTATAATTTTAAGGTTTATCTTTTATACTTTAAACAAAAATTTTATATAACAATATAACTTTGAAGCAACCACTTGAGGTATAACAAATTTTAGTTTTAAATTTATGTTTTTTCTAGCCATTTTTAGTTACAAAAAAGTTTATTATACATTGTTTTTTTAATTCAGTTTAGACTCGTTAGTATTGTATTGTTTTTAAGAATGGGCAAGAACTGAAAAAAGCAAACTGATTTATTAAATTGAAAGTTGTAAAATAAATCTATTTGAGGTCACGCTTTCATTATGAAATTGTCGTAGAATAGAGGAATAGACAGAACATTTTAGTTAGTTAAAAAAAGAGCACGTTTTCATTATATATTAAAAATACTTAACTAATAAATTTTATATTCAATGTTTTGTCTTTCAGAAATGGTACTTCTTTTAAAATGATATTTTAACCATAAGTAGTTTAGCGAACGTGAAATATTTGATTTTTCTTTCTACAAAAAAAAGCTAGTAATAAAATAACATTTAATTAGTTAATTCTTTAATTAAACGTAAGAACTTAGAAAAACTATTTCAGTCTTTTTTTTTAACAATTTTTTAATAAGTTAATTTTTATTTTATTAAAGTGATATATCTGAAATTGTTTCTAGTAAGAATTTTTTTTGAAAAATTAAAAAAAACTTGCATTTTAAATAAGTATATGCAAGGACTATTCATCAAAATTTATATCTTTTAAACTTTTCTAATCTATTGTAAATTTTTTCAGTTTATTATCAACAAGACACTGTTTCACTTCTATATAGCGGTATAGGAGATCATCAGTTGATATAAACAAATCTATAAAAGTTTTAATTCTGTGTCCTTGTTTTCAGTAACTTGAAAAAATAATTAAACAAGTTATTTTCGCTAAAAACATTATTCTACGTAGTTAAAGTGTTAAAAAATAAAAAGTTAGGTTTGTCATCTGTTACTATAACCCAATATTTCGGACTATATTTACTATATTAAAATTTATAATATTTTAACTTTTGTATATTTAAAGACTAAATACTTTAAATACTATAAACTTTACTTTACTAAAATGTATATTGTTGAACTACTTTCTTACTATTGTACTTCAAGTTTTAGCCATGCATTATGATTTAAAAACTAAAGTGACTGTAAAGAAAGTTCTCTCAAACATTCAGATAAGCGTTTGTTTAAATAGTTTTATATAACGCTAGCTATTGTGTGACGAAATAATTGTTGTATTGTAAGACTTTTTAATAATAGTTCACGATTGTACTTCGTGTGAACTAAATAGTTTTCTCTTAGTAATTCATAGTTTAATACTGGGAAAAAATAAAACGGTTTTACTCAGTTCAACAGTAAAAATAACCAATTGAGACTTTAGGGCTACAAGTTTAAAGAACAACAAACTTATGGTTGTAAACAAATAGAGACCTCTTTAAATAGAAATAGAAAAACGTTTAAAAAGTAAAAAATATTAACTATTTTATTTTCTGTTTAATCAAAAAATTAGGTTTTATAATTAATTTTTTTTTTTTCAAAATGTTCCTGGCTTAAGAACACTGTCGAGCTAGCCTAAAATAGTCAGTAAAGTATTTTTTTAATGGAAGTTTGAATTCACAAATCAAGTTTCTAGCAGCATAATATTCGAATAACATCAAAAATAAAATTACTAATAAATAAGGGGTTAGCTCATTTATATAAGGAAATCGTAACGTAAAACAAGCTTTTATGAGATTTCTAAACAAAGAAGTAACTCATCTAGTGGTTGTTAAGAATGTATTGTTACCAAAGTCATTTAATGGACATTTTTAGTTAAAATGTTCGGAAAATTTATTATCAATTCTTTTAATTAAGTTCAATGGGTGCCTTTGTCGGTAAAAGGTTTAGATATCACCATAACAACTTATTATTAATTACTATAAAAAATACCTCTAATATCAAATTTGATCTAATGCTAAACTTTAGTAATCGTATAATACATTAATTAAAGACAGCTAGTATATAATAAATATAATTTCTAGAATTTTTGTTTTTTTAAAGGAAAATCTCAAGAAAAAAACGATTAAGTTTATAAAAAGTGCATTTAGTGTCTAAAAAACATAAATTCATGTACACACTTAGAAGTAATTATCCTCTTTTATTTTTGTTGAAAATAATTAATTTTTCGAGCACATTATTTTTTTTTAGATGTGACACCTTGAATTATACTGTTAACAGTTTTTAACTTTACAGCTTTAAACAAAATGTTGTCTAAAAATTGTTATCTTTCTCAATTTAAAATCTGAGATTAAAAGTTTTGGTAAACTTTTTGATAATTTTTTTTTTGTTTTTAAGTTAAATTTTATAGAACAAACTGCTTAAAACTTATCCATCCTAAAACTAAATTGATAGTATGAGATGAAATACAGCAAAAATAAAATAACTTTGAAAATACTTGAATTAAAATAAGTAATAAAAATGTAAATTACAGATTATTTATAAAAATAGTTTATTCAAATTCAAAAAACAGTTTATAATTTATTCTTAAATTTTTTTACTAAATTATTTGTTATTTATTTTTTTATCTCTTTACTTATAAAAGTTAAATATTATCAAAAGTATTACTAACAGTCAACATTAGATAATAAAATTTTTAAGTATAGTAATCTAATAACACTTCACTTATAAAATAATGCACTTGTTTTACTTGAAACCATTTTATTATATTAGATATTTATAATAAAGAAATATATTAAATCTCATTAAAACTTTTTATCAAGTATGTAGAACAGAATTAGACAAAATTCATAGGTTTATTTCTATTTTTTTTTTGCTTATCAAAAAATTGTTCAACACTGTTAAAATAAGCATATTCTTTTTGTCACAATATTAGTCTTATTAAACGTCTCGTTTTAAGCTAGTTAAAAATAAATAAAAGCAATTATTTGCCTAAACAACATGTAAGTTAGATAAAATGTAAACTGTATTAAGTTGAGTATATTTATAGAGCATCATTCAACCAATTAACTTTGTCTACTAACAGGTTTAGAACAAAACTCGCGTTCTTCAAAAAAACTTTATTACTCATGTTTATTTCTAAAAGATGATTTTACGCCTCATTAACTTTCGTAGCTTTAAAATCTTCATTCATTTTAATTGCGAAAAAAGTTTATCTTCACGATGAAAACTAAAATTATTTAGAATATGTTGAGAATCAACTAAGTTAAATATTAAGTTTTATTGTAATTATAACTAAGTGATATGTGTATACATTTTAAATTTCATTTATATTTTATAATAATGCATTTCAGAACATACAACATTAAATATAAAAATGTTCGACTAAAAACAAAAAAAATTGCGTGTTTTTGAAATTTTAAACTTTGTTTGCTAAAGAATGTTAATCTTAGCTATTAAAGTGCATATGAAATTTATTTAACTAGGTTTGTCATATGGTACTAAAATCCAATACTTCAAAATAAAATATGTTATTATGCAGCAAAAATGTATACAAGTTTAATATAAAAAGTTATTTTAATTCAGTACGAAGTTTACACAAAATTAGTTTGTTTAATATTTCAAACTTTTTATTGAGTAGCAAAAACTTATTTACCTTTTAAACTATTTGTTTATATATTAAATACCTACTTAACACTTTACTATCTTTTGTTTTAATGACAAGAACTGATTAAAATTTTAAGAAGTCTAAGTTTAAAGTTTTGAGCTTGTTTAAATCATTTACTATTTAATTTTATTTTTATTTTTATCCTTTTCATATCTACAGTCAATAGTAAATATAGTAAAAAAACATCATTATAAGTGTTACTTTAACAATATCATTTTCTTTTAATACTTTTTTTTACTATTTTATGAATAATTCATTTCAGCCACATTTTATGACTTAAAAATTTTAAAAACATTAAATGACACATTTTGTAAATAAATAATTTTAGCGTGTGTTTAAATAGTCTCACAAGTAAAAAGCTGTTGTGGGTTTTGAAACTATACATGATAATTTTAAACTTCTCAGTAAACAAATGAAAAATTGTACTATAAATACAAATAAATTTCTATAAGTACAAGTAACGTTTCAATCGGTAATTCATACTTAAACTTTGAAAAATTAAAATGTTTTACTAAGTTTATTTGTAAAGAAAACCAATTAAGACTTTTAAATTACAAGTTAAATTACAAAGTAGTAGAAGCTTATAGTTAAAATTAGCAAAATGATATTTTAGTAAGTATTTATGATTTTTTTTTTGTTTGAATTTTCAAATTCAAATTTGTTTTAATTTACATATATTACCTTGCTAATAAATTAAATATAGTTATAATTGAATAACAAATTAAAATAAACTACTCTACTATTCATCGATCTAGTTTTACATGGTTAGATTTTTTTAAGAAAGCTCGACTTTAAACTTAAACTTAAACAACATAATATTTTAAAGACGTAAGAAAACTTGAAAAACTATATTTGTTGTTTGATATTTATGACCCAGACTAGTTTTAATAATTTAAAAATTTAATAAAGAAAAACTAAAATGATAAATTAAAAAGAGGGTAGGTTATTAATAATTTTTTGGGAGTCGCAAAAAAATATCTTATGTCTTTTTTTAACAATAAATTACTATGTAAACTATATTTAGACTACAATGTGACCAAATTTTTTTTTATAGAATTTTTTCGTAAATGCTATAGTAAAAATTTTTTTAATAGTTTCGACGACTTTTTATTCGTTAAATGTTTTTGGTAATATAAAATTAGAAAACAATAATTAAAAAATGCTTATATTTTTTATTTGGTTAACATCGTTCGTCAACTTCTGTTGAGGTTAAATAATTAAATAAAACTTTACTTAAAAAGATGTGTTTTTAGAGGACTTTATTTTTCGAAAAACAGCAACTATTTAAAAAAATAAACCATTCTTACTTCTAAATTTTATTTGAATATTTTAATTAAGTAAACTAAAAAGTTAAATAAAACAAAACTAAAACTTATACCATAAAAGTTCTTATATTTTTAGTAGAATTTGATTCTTTTATACGAATAAAATATAAAACATTTAAAGCTAATTATCAACCATATTCACAAAATTCATAAGTGAAAAAAATATATTTAACAAAAAGCAATAATTTTAATAATAGCAAGGTTAAAATACAAAAAGATTACTTCAGGTATTTTTTCATCTTTACTTTTTTGCACAAACATTGTCCTTTTCCAGCTCATTGACTTTTGAAGATTTAAAACCTTGAGTCATAGTAATTAGTGTTTTGAACGTTGCATGGTTAACAAAAAAAAAACATCTTCAAAATTTGCTTATAAGTGAAAAAGAAGAATTTAAAACGTACTTTATTAATACTGCAAAAGTAGATTTATTTGACTTGAGCAATTATATCGATTAAAAATACAGTTTTATGTGAGTTTACTGTTAGTAGCAGATCAAATACTTTTTTAACGTAAAAATATAAAATTTCTAATTTAAAAATAACCAAGTACTCAAGTATGTTAAAAAAGCTATACTGAATAATCAGTTTTTTTTTACGTGAACTTAGCATTTTGTTTATTAAAAGTTTGACAAAAAACTATTTGGATATAGCTGCATTTTTTTTATTATTAGTGAAAAAAATTAAATTTGTACAGATCTTAAGTTTTACTTTTTAATAAAAATAAATTGTATGGTTATTATTGTTTTTATATTCTTTGGCTGTAATTAATGTATAAATCTATTGTTTGATTATGGAAATATTGAACAGATTTGAAAAAAAAATTCTTTTATATACATTTTTAGTTTATACAAAATTAAAATTGCGAAATTTAAAAACACTAATTTGGTAAATACTTTTAAATATAGTCAAAGAAGTTAATGTATAAATTTTATATTAAAATTTTTATTAAAAATATAATGTAGATTAGTATTAAGTCTAAAAGTATACACAGATGCGATTACACATTTTACAGGACAAATAAATAAATTAATTCAAGTTATTAAAGTTAAATAATAGTTCAAGTGTAAATATAAACTGAATTGCTTTATCGAACATTTAATACACAGTCTTTGTTGTATTAACGATTTATAAAGTATTTCATTGTTATATAAACATATAGAAAAAAAGTTTCATATAGTTTTATACTAACTGTATTATTTTGTGCGAGTAAAAATAACTTTCTTTAAAAACTTATTTTAGTTTTATTTTAACAGAAATAAATAAACATGAGCGAAATAAAGCTCGTTACTTATTAACGTATATTTATAAACCATTTAATAATTATTATCTACTGCTATCAATTTAAAAAACATTGTTAGTATTGTTAGTATTGAATTTCACCAAAATTTAAAACTAAAACAAAAGATTTTCTACAATTTACTTTTTTCTTAGTTTTAAACCGATATAAAATTGTTAATTACTATTTTATTACCAGTTCTCTCTTTTGTAATTCTTTTACAATTAAAATTTCGAGTAGTTCGTTAAAAATTAAAAATATTGTAAGTTTATAATCTAAATTAAATAAATAAAAGTTTAGATTGTTTTTAAAGAAAACTAGTTTGCTTTGGCTTTCAAATTATTAAAGTTAAATAATATGTTTTGTGTCAAAATAAAGCACTGTTGCATATAGAACTTTTTTGTTTTAATATTTTATACAGTATATTATCGTTTTATGAACATATAAAAGTCAATTGTAGTTTTCAATACATTGTAGAATTTGTTAAATAACAGTAACTTTATTCAGAAACTTTACTCAATAAATTTACAGAAACTTTAATTCATTAAAGAAGACTCAAAACCGAAGCAAGTAAATCTAATAAAAATTGATGATCCGTTAAATGTGTTGCTATGACTACAAGTTTAAAATACATGTTATCTATTAACATAGCTAAGTTTTAGAAACAATTTTTTCTAGTTTAATAAATTAAGTAGCATAAAAATTAATAGATCTTAAAAAAAATAAATTTTAAGTTAACTGTACAATGGTGTTTACAGCATCATTTTCAAGTGTTATACAGTTATTTTAAATACTTCCGTAAAAAAACGTTATTTTTCTTAAAAGTCGTCACTTATAAGGTAGTTAACAAAAAGCAAGGAAATATATGCAATGACATTAGGGCTGAATTTAATAAATTTTACATAACTTATAGTACAAACTTGAAATAGTTATCTTAAAAATTTAGTCTAAAAGTAGTTTGAAACTACTTTAAATATTTGTACTATTAGCTCAAATTAAACCTTTTAAATCATTAATCAATAATACATTATTTAGAAGCTTAAAATTTGGTTTTTAATTTAATAAATAGTTATTACTAATGCTCTATATTTGCTTATTCTCGCAAACTTTTAGTCTAAACTAGTGTTTTATCACCATTACTACATTTTTTAATAATGCCGGTCGAAAATGACTTACTTATACAATGCAAAGATTAAAAGAAAACTTACTCGCGTTTTAAAAGAGGCTACCAATCGCTGCTCTAATAAAATTTTAGAATAACTTTTTAGAAATTTTAGAATTTAAAACGTGCAAAAAAAAAAATCATGCATTTAAATTTAGTCAGATTAAAAATTAACAAAATTAAGCTTTCTAAATAACTTTTAATTTACTTACCATTTCATGATTAAAGTAATACGTAAAAAAAATATTCTTTTTATTACAATTCATTTTTTAGGGGATTTTTGACTTTTTATCTTCACAAACAAAAAAGTAACTCGTGTTAGATTTGCAGTCATAATTAATGACTTTAAAAAAATGCAAGATCAGTCAATAGTTATTCAATTAAGTATGTAAAATTGCGTATAACATTTATTAAAAGTAAACGTTTGTGAGTGCTTTTGGGAATTTTTTTTTTTTTGAATATTTTCAAAGGTCTTATAGTTAATATTTTTTTTAATAATATAAAACTTTATTTTTTAAGTGTTTATAAATATGTTATAATTTAAAATAAACTGGTTTTAATACAACAAACGTTAATAGAACTTTTTTTAGACCACTTATTACTTGATGAGAAATACTAAAATAACATGTTATAAATTTTTATTGCTAACAGCAAGTTATAGCAAAACAAAAAACTTGAAAAATAATAAAATATCAAACTAAAATAGTTTTGACACTTTTATTTCGTTTATTTGAAAGATTACATTTTGCATAAATAAATAACCCCATATTTACATTTTTAATTTTATAACTAACAAGATGTTTTTTTTTTCTTTTAAAATTTTTGTACTTGTATTATTATCTTATATAAATTTAAATCCATTTTTTTAATATATGTATAGTTTTATCTTTTGTTTTCATACTCATAAATAAAGTAAACAAATTATTAAAATTTGGAAAGTCCCCAGTCTTCTTTTAACTAAGAGTAATATCAAAAAAAAAACATTATAGTAATTATGTTTGGTATCTCTCGGATCTTTACGATCTCTCGTATATTTATGCATTTTTTCTGTGCGTAAATAAGCAAGAGGTTACTGTAGAAGAAAAAGTATATTCGTTTACCAGTTTCAACCATTTTATGTTTAAAAGTCATATAGTTATTTGCTTTAACTGAAAAAGAATGCTCAGTTTACTGGGATGTATAAAGTATATTTAACTAGATGTATGCATATAAATATTTAAGAGGTCGCAATTTTTTGCCATCGAAACCGGTCACAAATAAAATTTTTAATTTGCGCACCTCTATTTATATCTTAAAGTCTAAATTCTTATCATTACACCATTAATTATTTTAATATAAGTAAGTAAATGCTACTTTTTATTAGTTTGTGTTTAAAATAGAAACAATTAATAAATTAATGATTGTTAAAAATATCTTTTTGTGTAAAGAAATTAATTTTATAAAAATATACTTTAGTTTATGCTTTTATTGAAAATATTTTAAAATTGTGTAATTTAATTTTACGTTAAATGTAGAAACGTAATAATTTTTTTTTTTAAATTTTTAAACCATTATTATAAGATTTATAAAACAAATTCATTTTGTCTTAATATTTCATTTATATATAAAATAAATTTTTAATAGGAAAGGTTGATTTTTACTTGTAATTTTGAAATAAAATAATATTTATTTAGATATTTCAATCAAAAAAAAACATAACTATTTTGTACAAGTAGTGAAAGTTAGATAAATATAGTGTAAGAATACAGTAAAATACATTTGAAAATATGCCCATTTAAAATTGATATTTAAATTTGATTTATCCAGCTCGCATTGGTTCCATCGCTATTTAACTATTTACGATAATGAACTTTCATATTAGATAGCAGTAAGCTTTTTTTAAACGTTGAACAATCTCTTAAAAAAAGCTATCTTTTGTGCTAAATAGAGCGAAGGATCTGTTGGCTAAACGTAGAGCCACCCAAAAATAAATAGTCAAATTAAAATTAATTTAATAGAACTTCAATTAAGACTTAAATTAGTATTAAATTTAGTTGAAATTATAAAACCAAAATTTTTTGAAGCCATTATTTTTGATTTCTTTTAAAAATTATTTAAAAGAACCTTATATTAAAAAGTCATATGAAGAAAAATATAATAGGAGCTTATATTAAGATTAAAAATAAGTACTAAGTTTTATTGAAATTTTTAAAATAAAACGTTTAGTTGGAATGATTTAATACTTCTTCTAGAAGTCATAAAATCAAAAATTCCATTTAAAAATAATACAAAGTTTAGAAACTTTAATAAAATGGTAGTTATTTTAATATTGTATTTAACTTAGTGTTAATTAAATATTTTCATGTGAATAAGCTAAACAGTTGAATGAGAAAAAAAAACAAAGAATAAGTAAAAAACAGAATAACTTTTTACTTGTTAATTAAAAAAATCTAAATGAAAAATTTACAAGTTTGATATTACTACTATACATAAATTATGAAATTATGCGCTTTTAAGTGTTAACATATCTATTAAAGCTAGTTTATTAAATAATACTTTAATTACTTTAAATTGTATATTATAACATTATCGAATAGTATTACCTAAAATGCTTTGTCATAATCGTTTTCTGATATTTTTATTTTTAAGTATATATTAACTAAAAGAGCTTTGTGATCAACTGACGAACATATATCTACGAAACAAATAAAAGTATTGAAGAATATATAAAGACAAACAAAAATAAATCAAGATGCTGATAATAAAAAGCGTAAAGATATAAATAAATGCAAAGTATATAAAAATTTGAATAAAGTTAATGTAAGCTTCTAACCGTTGAGTTTTGCCTTTATCAAAACAATATATTTTTAATTATTAACAAACTATAGTTTATACTTGTTTTATTTTATTTTCTCGTTAAGTATAACTTATAAATATAGTAATATATTAAATAAGACTTCATATACTTTTTAGTTAAACAGCTTTAAGTTAAGCGTTCATAAAGTATTTTTCATTGTTATTTTATTTGTTTTTGTTTTGTTAGTTTTAAAATTAAAAAAAAAACTTCATTATAAAAGTAATCATAAGTTATTAAGATTTGAATTTATAGGTAACAATATTAAAATTAAATTAAGCTAATGAGCCATTAAAACGACTGAACACTAGTTTTTCTTTGCTGAAAATTAAATGTTTTCAGAACATTTTAAGTAATATACAAGAACAACTTGAAATTTCGTAATTTGTACACATTTTATATTCTTGTTTTACCTAATTTTTGTTTTATATGATACCCTGCTTTTGTTCACTATTTAACTATATTTGTTTAATTTGTTTTGAAAATCCATGTTTTTAAATAAAATATTTAAGTTTAAAAGCTTTTATAAAAATTACTGAAATTATGACGTTTCATGAAAATATTTTTCGTTGTATAATTTTTTTTTTTGATTAAACTCTAAATCTATGTAGATGTAGAATATTGCTTATCCTTAAACTCAAAATAAATTAAAAAATATTTAAATTAACCTTTCGGTACAAATTAAGTAAAATATTTACGATATAAAGATTTTAAACTAAAAACTAAATTCCTATGATAAATTTTGTCTATAATTAATTAATTTGTTAAGTAATAAAAAATACAGTTGTTTGATTGTTATACGTTTCGAAAACACTATAATGCGTTAAAAACGGCGATTTAAGACAAAGAGTCAGATAATAAAGATCTAGAATATTATAAATAATTGAATACTTAGTATAAAACTTTTTCATTTAATAATTGATGTCGTTAGTACTTCATTTTATTTTAAAACTTACAAAATATAACACGCGTTATTGTTAAACTTAGTTCATTTCACATCTATTGGCGATAAATCACTATCTAGCGAAAGGAGATATAAAGTTAAAGGCTGTGAATTTGAAATAAACTTAATAAAATTGACCATTCATATATTTATTTTTTAGTTACAAATAGAAAACTAATTTTTAAATAACTTTAGTAAGACCTTAAATTTATGTATTGTAAAGTATATATACCAAGCTGTACTAGTTGTTTTTATTGCCAATAAATGTATAAAAAAGATATAGAGTTATTTCATTTAAAACTTATTAGTTTTCACTTTAGTTTAATATACACATTTACCGATATTTTGAAAGCACTTGTAATATTATTTTGTTTAGATTCTCCAATAAATACCTCTTATTCGATTGGAATTTTATATTTACCTGTTTAACACTGAAAAATTGTTCATATAATTATTAAGTTTTATTTAAATTTAAACAGTAATTATCGTGTGTGGAACTTAATTGAAACCTTTTGATCGTTTAAAAAACGATGAATTGGTTTTCTCTTTTCTGAAAGAAGACAGACGAAAATATTAAGTTTATAATGTCAGTTCAAAAGACAACTGAAAAGCTAATTCAACAGAAACTTTGCTACTCAGATTTTAAGGGTAAGGTTCTGATTTTAAAAAAATTCAGTAAATTTTTTGGTTTTAAAAAAAAGTTCAAAACATATAAGTAAAATAATTTCATAGTTTTCACTCAATTTTTTAACAACCAGACTAAGTTAAAACAACCCTTTGGTTTTTTGTTAATACATATTATCTTTATTCATAGGTTTATGGCATAAAAAAAGCTCAATTGAAACTTTATTTGAAAAAAGTTTATTCTAACAAATGTGTTTAATAATTAGCCAAAAATATGCAGTATAGTTTATTTAAACACAGATTAATATCAAAGAAAACATCAAAACATAATAGGTCTAAAAAAAAACTTGAATACTATTACATAAAAATGTACAATTATCATATAAATCATTTGACATTGAACTTATTGATAAGGATATTGATAAGAGTAATTTGTAATTGATTTAATATTTTGAGTTTTTCTATAAAAGAAATTTCTTGAACATCTACAAAATTTATTTATTTATTATTATAAGTTATGATTCTATAGAAAATAAAATTTCACATAATGAACATAAAAAGTCAAGTTTGAAATAAAATTGTTATGATTATTATAAAAACATTAAACTTTCAACACTTAGTTAAAAAATATTATTTAGAACTTTACTTTTTACTTAGTTAAATTTAAAATTTTAAGTAGTGTTAAGAACTTTTTTTTTACAAAAAATTTTATAGTACGAAATATCTTGACAGATAAACATAATTTAAATTAAAAATATATTAATTTAAAAAGTTTGATGAACTAATTTTACTTTAAATATATTAAAAGTATTAATAATTTTTTTATTTTACCTTTTTTAAACTGTAATTATACTAAAGTTTTGTTTTTAAAAACTGAAACAAAATCTAAATTTAATTTTAATTATCTTAATTCTTTATTGTAGTTTTAAAGTAAAATTTTCAAAATTAAAAATATTTGATTAATGGTTATTTTTTTCCCTAGTCATTATTATATTTGGTTCGATTTAACATATAAATATTTTAAGTTTTTTTTTTTACCCGATATAATTCTGTAGCTTGTTACTTTTATTCAAAAGAGAGAATTTCAAACATTTATATACATATAGTTTTGTTTTGAAAGTTTAATGATTACATATAGATCAATCAAAAAATATTATAAAATGGATAAGTGCAAGATAAGCATTATGAGTAACTTTTGTACAAATGGTAACTTTTGCACGAAGAGTAATTTTTCCAAAAAATATATTTTACAAGGGCTGGTTTTTTAACAAATTCTTTTACTATCATTTTTACACCTAATATTATCCCTTCGTCTATATTTTCATTTGTTGTTATATTTAAGTATTCTCTTATATGAACTGATTTTACCTCAAAAAAAACTTACATGGAAACATAAAAGCTATAAAAGAAGAATAATACGTATATAATTATATCTTTTTCTACAATGAGTTTGTTTTTGTTTTTTGCAATATAAACACATTAATTAAATCAAACATACTTTTAGCATAATTAGTATTTTAAACTACTTTATTTCTAAAAGGAAACAATGGTATTTTTTATTAAAATTTTTAATTTTTTATATTTTATAAATATGTTATTTGTGTTAAAACCTTTTGGATTATAATTTGAAAGAACAACTTCCAACTAAATAATGGTGCAAAAACATAAAAAATAAGATATTCAAAAAATTGTTTTGTTCTAGTTAGCCACAAAACATATAAATTTAAAAATGTTATAAGTTGAAGAATAATAAAATTGATAAATCATAAAACATTAATATGAGGTTATATTATTTGAGTTTTTTGAGCAAAACAACTTATTATTTGAAAATGATGTTTATTAAGCAAATTTATGAAAGAAAGTGGTGCAAAGTTTATTTCTGTCAAAACATTGTGAAACAAACGTCGCTTGTCGGTTGCGCTGTGAGTGTAATTGTGACGTAACGATGACTTAGTTGGAAAATTATATTTTAGTTGCAAAACAAAGTTTTGCTAGAATTCTCGGTATCATTTTGGTTTTTAGTATTCTCTGAATACTTAAATTTTAAAAGTCACAGTAATTGTGGCTATAAATTATCGCAGTATATTTAAACTTATTTTTACTGAGTAATTTTACATCTTTTTGAATTAATTACGAAGCTACAAATACTAAAAAATACCTATGAAAACTATTTAAACATTAAAAGTTAAAATTTAAAAGTTATAAATACAACTTTTGTTTAGAATTTTAACCTAATTTTTAGTAAATTATTCTTATTTTTTAATCTGATCAAAATATTGTTCTTTAAAAAGTGAAAGCTAAAACTACGATATAAACTTAAAACTTAACTTTATTGTTTTTACTTGAAAAAGAATAACTAAATTGATATATAATTTATGTTTTGCTAGGTTTAACTAGATCAAAGTTTAATTTAATATAGTTGATCGTGATTAAAAAATGTTATTTTCGTTTATATAAAGCATTTACAGTTTTAAATTATTTAGTTTACGTACTAGTTTACTAGAAAAGTTAGAAAAGAAACGTATAATACTAAATATAATAATCGGACATCGATTAATTATTCGATTCATTAGTTTTTATTAAAATTAATCACAAATTTTTTGTTTGGCAGAAAAACGTAACCATCGTTGCAAATAAACCAAACAAATTTTTTTTAACTTATAGTTTTAATAAAAAAAAAAACGTATTAAATTTTTGGATATCTTTTAGACAAGTTTACTATACACCCTAAATTCACTATAAAACATTGTATACAAGTTTTAAAAGGTTTAGCTAAACACTTGCATTTATATAAGTTACATGGTTTATAGATGACAATTTATATTGTTTGTAACATTTTATTAAAGACAGTAATGAGGTTTATAACTTATTGCAGATATAATCAAAATTAAAAAAAAAATTATTTTGTGTTACACCTAAAATACGATTCTATTTGTTCATTTTTCTTATTTTTAGGCTTCAAAAAAATCATGTTTCTCTCGTCTTTTTTTTCTTTCAGGTGATAAACTGTTTCTAAAAATTGAATAATAGTTTTTGTTATTATTTTGTGTAATAGTTTTTGGTGAAACCGAAAACTTAGCATTTGGTTTTTAGTAGTTGTACAAAATTTTATAACAAATGGCGTATATAAAAAAATTATTTAACATAAAAACTGTTAAAAAAAGTTATTTTAATGCTAAAAAAGTGTTTTAATAAAAACGGATTTCTAATATTTCTAGTCTCAATAAAACTTGAAGTTTTTCAAAAGAAACTAGAAACTATTTTCTAGGTATGTTTTTTATTTAACTTGAGTATAGGGCTTAATTATTGAAAAAGATATGATTTAGGTTTTTTTAAATCAAAATATAACTTTTAAAATCTTCAGCGACTTTGAGTTTTTTAATTTTTTGTTGACTCTTGACTTAAAACCACAATTTTAGACAATTCTTAATTTCATTTAGATAAATTTTAAAAGTATAAATAATTTATTACTATTTTTTTTTTAAAGAAAAGGTATAAATATTTTATGGTTTTTATTATTATTTTTTTAAAGAAAAGCTCTGGATTCAGTTTTTTTTATTTATATATATTTTTTTTTATTTTATTTTTTTTTTTTTGACTCATTATGTTGATATTAATTCAATCCTTTTCTTTTTTTAAACTAGTACCAATTTTACCTAAATATATTCTGATATGCTTGAATTTTCGAATATGCAACATTTTTGTTTTTGTTTATATTCTTCACGCATGAATAAGTTTTTAAACAACAGTATAATTAACTGACATTGTTATATGCTGTTTCATATCTTATTTTTGTTGAAAAGGTCGCAATCTCTTGCCACCGAAACCGGTCGCGAATAAAATATAAAATTTGCATATTTCTATTTAAATCAAAATATAAGAATAAAAGCTGTTTAAAAATAAAAGAATAAAAAATAAATTACACAATTTTGTTATATAAGCTATACTGTGTCTAACCCTAAATTATAAATTTTTGGAAAAGAAAGTTTAAGGTTAAACAATACCAAGACAGATTTTAATGAACAAAATGTTTAAGTTATTCTAATACAGGTTTAGGTTAATTTGTAATTCAGAACTAATATTCAAAACATATTAATATAATTTTTGTTAAGTAGTTTCAGATTAGATTAGATTAAGATTAGTAGTTGTATTCTGAAGCAGTTATTAAAACAGCTTTAATAACACACTACATAAAAGCAATATAGTATAGTATAAATAAAACATGCATTTCTTAAAATTCAACTTGCTACAGAGACTTATTACTTTTTATATATGATAAACACTAAAACTGATTTTAAATATTTAGTAGTCATAGACAATGACTTAAAAAATGGCTTAATCGTTTGTACCACAAAAAAA
>NW_028140545.1:0-23645 GCF_965202585.1 Thalia democratica | reverse complement strand
TTTTTGTTGTATCAGTACTACATTTAGCTTTGTTATTGATTTATATTTTCTATAGTCACTTACAACTGGTAGTCGAAATTTAAAACTAAATAATAATCTCACGTAATAAAAAAACGATAAGTATTAAAATCAGTCAATAAGAAAACTTAAAGTTTTGGTTTAATAACTAAAATATAGTTCTACATCGGAACCGAAGTTGAGTTTTATAGAAATACAGTAAAATTACTTGTTTTTAAAACAAAATTTAGACTAAGTAGATTGATTTTGAAATACAGAGACACAAGTTTAAATGACCAATCAAAAGTCAGAAAACTGATGCATGCTAAGAAAAAAAAAATGTTTCAGAACTTTATCTTTTTTAACTAAAAAATTGCATAAATAACCTACGGTATGGCAAAATTTCCATTAAATATTGTTTTACCTTTAGTTGATATAACATTTTATTATAACTTAATGGTATTTTTAATAACTAAATAAGAAAATTGTCATTAGACCTACAACTTAAGTTATAATTTTGTTAAAAGCTTTTCAAAGACCACTATTTTTGTGGTACAAATTGCTTCACTTGATTCATTAGTATATTAACCAATATATTAAGAATATAAAATGAATTTTTAAGAAAAACTGTCGTATTTTTGGTAAAAAGTCACTATCACATTTTATGTACAATTAAATGACAAAAAACTTGATTATCGAATAATTACATAAGGACATACAATTGATAAAATTTTTAGAATTAAAATTAAATTTTGAAGGAAAAATAAAAATATCTATAAAGCATGAAAAAGTAAGTTAGATATCAAAAGCTTATTATGACTCGATAACCTAAAAGTTTTGTTCTACACTAGGTCCTTGGACCAAACCTTTTGAGCGCTTTTTATGTATATAAATATATAAAAACCAACAAATTTAACCAAAATCAATTAATTTTATGAACTGTAGCTAAAGTACCACAAAGTAGTGATCTACTGAATCAGAAGTTTTTAGAGTTGGCATGACCTAAGTCCGAGTCTTGTTTTCAAATTAATATTCGGGAAAATCAGGATCCGAATTTTTATTTTGAAAGTTGAATTCGGTCAAATTCGATTCCGGGTCCGAATCTGAGTTCGAATTCAAACATTTTAATAGTTGTAATCTTAAAAATTTAAGCAGTTTGTAAGTTAATAAAATACAAGTTTATAAATAAAAAAGAATTATGTAACTTTTTACCAACTACTTTGCGAAAATAAAAGTAGACAACAAATAAAGTTTGTAAAATTGTAAGTTTAAAATTTTATCATTAAAGAAAACAATTAATGTATTTAGTAATTGAACAAAATAAGCTGTTTTAAATTAAACTGTTTAATTTCATACTAATAGCTACAATTTAAATTTTTCATCAATCATCAAAACTAATCAACCAAAGATACATAAATATGTGATATTAGAAATTTTCGGAAACATTTTCTGTACTAAGTGTTACTACATTATTATCAACATTTAAAAATAAGATTTTAAAATCATATCTTTTGTTCGTTAAGAAGTTTTTGTTTAAAGCTAGTGTAAACTTTTTAAACTGTTTTACACAGTACAAACACCATTTGCAATTTGAACGAAAACTTACGAATAAATTTGCATAATTTTAGTAGCTACGTAATAACAAGTTTTAATTTTATTGGTTTTTAAGCTCAAGTACTACTTTTATTGTATACTATAAACATATTGAAACTTATTTATAAAATGCGTTTTTTATAAGTTTATAATTTAAAACAGTATATACTAATATAAAAGGTATATAGGAACGCTTTATATAAGTATAGTAAAAGCTATTCTAAAAAAAAGCACATTAACAATTTTAAAAGTCAAAACATTTTTTTCAGTTGATTTTACTTATGCTGAATGTAAAAACCAAGTAAAAAGTTGTTTCTTATTAACAAGGCTTAACTTGAGTTTAAACCTAAATATCAGCTTATCTAAAACCACAGTTTTGGGAATAAAAATACTAAGTACAAAGAAATGGCATAACTAAAAAAATATTGATATTTAAAGTTTCTCACCAATTTAAAAAATTTATTTTAAAGCTTAATACATTAAGTTTTTAAAATTAACTCTAAAAATATTTATTAGTTAATGTGTTAATTATAAACATTTTACCGAATATGTGTTTAAACTTTAGCTTGTGTGGTTAACTGTAATAGAAATTTATCAAAACTAAGTTATTGTTAACACTGTCAATCAACTAATTTCATACAGTATAAGTTGGTAGCAAAATAAGTCCTAGACAAAACGTTAAACTGTACCCGTGTTGTGCGACTAGATAACTCAAAGGTTTTTCGTGCACTAAGTCCTTCGACAAAACAATTTGATTGCTTTTTTGTCATTCATTAAACTAGTAAAGAATTTTAACTTTTATACAAATGGTTGATAACATTGAACTTAATGAAAGCATGTGGGAATTTTCAAGTTTTGCTTTACAAGTATAAAATCTTGCATCATAAGTATATAATTGTTATATTTTAAGTATACGAAAACAAACCTATTTTTAATTAGTACACAACATTTGGCGTAATTGTTAATAGTTATGGTTGTTATTGTTAAACCTACAATTGTATTGCAGTATAAAATGGGTGTAACTGAACAAGGCCTAAAAAAAAATTAAGGAGTAATATTATCATTCAATAACATCATTCAATGTGTGTAGAAGTCAGTCTCATAATTTCGCTTACTATGTAATGTTTTATTAAACTTAAAGTATTTTAAGTTATAGAAGATTGTTATTAGTGTGAAATAGAATATTATGCTGTTTTTGGACAACCTTTTAATTTTACTATACGTAAAGATTAATTTATTTTTTTAAAAGCGATTACTATTTGAGCTTATCTTTTAGGTTTTAAAACAAGATTTTTATACACTATAAAGCTAATAAAAACTTCGACAAAATTAATATTACAAAAACTTAAGATTCAATTTTTAAATTAGTTTTACTAGATACTACAGACATACAAAAGATGCAAAATTAAGACAGTTTTTTATATATTATTACTTAAATTTTTACTACAGATTGATTTTAACTAAAAACTTATTAAATTCAAAGTTTTATTACTAAAATCTTTTTATGAATAGATTATATAACAGTATCGTAATAAATATTTTAGACTACTTTTGATGAATAAAATTTGTATTAGTTCGTTTTTACACTAAATTTGTCTTTGATTCTTTTTAGTGTTTAATGTTTTACAAATAAAAAAATTTACTACTATAATATATTTATTTTCAAAGACCGCATAAACACTAAAATCATTTGATATTTCTTTTATGTTATTTTGTTTCTCTTTCTATTATGAAATATAAAGAATAATCATTATTTTAGCTTTATTTTACTTAAGCTTATAAGATTATTTTTAAGTTTATAAAGATTTTATAGTTTTGTAAGTTGCTAGTCATTCTTTTTATGCGTAAAATCATAAATTCGTGCATAAAATAGAGTTAATTATTTTTCAAAAAAAAAGTTTAATAAAAATATAAAAAGAAATCATTATAAAATATGTTGTTTTGTTAACAATATGATTTATATTAAACAAAATTTTAATCTGCTTCACGCAGTACAAATGCTGAAAAAGAACGCCAATTCTGATTATTTGATCCACATGTATTAATATATACACGAGTTTGTAATAAGTAATAACATATTTTAAGTTGTTACGTCACTGAAAACTTAGAAGTACTTCGTATAGCGATAAATAAACGAATACTTAAATTGAACAAGCTTGATTACGAATAATACATTAAAAAAACTTTTTTATAAGTTTTTAATACAAAACCTTACTTTTAATAATTTGTGTTTTTGTATTCTATGAACGATACTTTATGGCTTTAAAAAATAAAATAATGCAACAACTTAAAACGTAGTAGTGTCGTTATAAAAAGTTTATATTTGAAACCTGGCGTAATTACCACTTACAATCAAATATTTTAGTCGAAGTAATATCAAAATATTACAAAATAAAATATTTAACCATGTTAGAAATCTATCTAAAACTATTTAACAAGTGTCTTTTCACATTTTATAAATGGTGTCACAAATTTATTTTGTTACTGAATTTTAAAAACTATCTGCAAAGCTGACTTAGCAGATAGCAATACAGTAAATGTGTTAGTCATTATTGTGAATATACAGAGAATAATTATAAAAGTTTATAAGTTAAATTTCAGTTTAAATATTTTTACCTCATCAACTTTGTATATTTTCGTATTTTTTTATAATGATTAATTTAAAACACGTTATAGTATTAATTTAAACAACATTTGTAGCAATTACTTTTCATTATGTTCCTTTAGGTAAAAAGTTCATAACATAAACCTTTAATCTAGACTTAACAAATTAAACAATAAAACAGTGCTTTTTTTCATAAGCGGTTTTAAAAAACAAATTAGTTTTTATTTAAATCATATAACATAGTTTATAGTTTATTTAATTTATTTGAAACGTCACAGTGTGTTTTTTTTTGTGCGATTCTTTAAGATTTTTGCTTTGTTCTTTATTTCGTTCTGAACATATGTACTAAACATTGAAACTAAACAAACAATTCGAAAGTTAGTTGTTGTTTTTTTATTATAAATAGGATAGTTTATTTATATTATTAAATAGTAGTTGTTTAAGAACTTTTTTAAAACTGAAAATACTTAATTTCATACATTTGTTTTTATTAAATTGGTATAATGCTGTTTATACATTTCTTTGAAGATAAATTAAAACAGCTTAATACACTGGTTTATAACTCGTAAACTATTAATATATAACTATATATAAAAGTATGTTTTTTTTTTGAATATAATTTATGAAAAGTATCTGCATCTTTTTAATATTAGTAACAAGAAATGAATAGATTGAAAAAAGATATTAGTCAGTTGTTTAAAACATTGTTTAGTATTATTATTCTACCATTTTTGTTTACAATATTCTTTAAAATTTGTGTATACATCAATTTGCATTTATTAATTACTTTTAAAATGTTTTATAGTATAATGGAGCTTACTTATATTCTTATTTTTCTAATGTAGCTTTGGTTACATAGCTGGGCTTATTAACTTCATAAAAAAAAATATTTTATACCACTTTACATAGTACAAACATCTTGATGAACAATTGAGGTAATGTATTGAAAGTAGCAAGGATAAAGTAGAAACCAACAAAAATCTTTTTGTTGGTTTTTGTTATTACGTAGCTGAAGTATTTACAAGTTTAAACATTTATGAACTAAACATACAACAATTAATTTTTCCGTTTGTGCATAACACTCACGTAATACCCGGTACAATCTAAATAGATACTTGCCGTTTATTTCTAACTATATATAAGTTCTCACAGGTACCTAATTTTTAGAAAATTTTTAAGAAAAATGACTATTTGCCCAAAATAGAAATGTTTTAATATTCTTAAACAATTAATCCGTTAAATTAAGTAAACTAAACTGTAACATAACAAAGAAGATTGTAAGTTTTTCGGTTTTAACTGACTGATGAGTCCTAAGCGAACGAAACCGTTTTAAGTCTACCGAAAGCTCGTGGTCTGATGATTGAATTAGTATGACCATACTTTGTAAACTTGAGTTTGTCTCAAGGCATACGAAAGTTAAGGCTTCGGTTCTGTAGACTTTCACCAATGTTTTTGTTGATAATAAAGAAGCGTTGGTTTATTATTTTTATTAAGAAAATTGTATGAAAAAAATAAATTAACATTTAGTTTTATGCTTTGTATCAAATCTATATGCAAAACATTGCTACGTAATTTAGAAAATTAAATGGAAAATAAAGGCTTAGTAAGAATGTTATTTAATATGTTTTAGAATAAGGTGCAGCTAAAAGTAAAAGAGTGTTTTTTAGTGTAATTAATTTCATTACATAAAGTTTTTCATCAAAGTTAGTAAAAAAAAAAGATAGCAGATGGAAGGACTTTGTTATTTAAAAAAAGAAAACAAAATGGCTTTCCTAAATTAACCATGATTTTTTTATTGATAATCAAAGGTAAGTTTTAAAACTACACAGCGCAGTACAAATATTAAGTTACTTTAGAAGGAATTCTAAAGTTTCAGGTTTATTTTAATACATAATGATACAAATAAAATAAAGTATTCGAAGTATTACGTTGCTAAGAAAATAAAATTGGAATAGTTTTAATTGGCATTTAAAAAAGTTTCACACTTAAATTTTCTTTAGTTTATTTAATATTAGTGATAATTAGTAGTTTAAAAAGTACAATTTTTATTATATTTTTATTACTTTATTAATTTTTTGTTTACTACATATTATAGTTAAGAATGAAATAAAACGATTAAAACAATTTTTTGTTTAACAGTATTAGGTTGATAATAAAGAACAGTGTACAAAGCATTATAGTTATAATGAAACTTGGAAATCTCTATGAATTGCTATTGAATATAAAATAAACACACAGATAAACTAGTAAATAAATGTTAGCATTCAAACGGATATAGTTAAACCAAAAAAATAAAAATGTTCAAAACTAATCTTTTTTGATAAACTGATTTAATACGGATAAATAAGATGGATGTCAAACATTATTAGCTTAATTTAAACTGGTTACTTTATTTTTCAATTAACTATAATTTAATAAACAAAAGCACTCAAAACTTGTTACTTCTTTTAAAAGTAATAAATGTACAAAACTACACAATTTTTTTCTTTAAATTCTTTAAAAAGTTTTAAAAAATAAAAAAAAAGTATTAAGTTTTCGTCTGTAATAAGTCAAATGCTTTATAATTTCTAGTTAATATAAGTAATTTAAAACTGCTTTGCGCAGTACAAATATCTGATGAGATTATGCTGAATATTATTAGAAAATTACTACAATTGTAAATGATAAAATCTTATATATTTTAAATTTATTTTTTTGTTACGTCATTAGTAACTAAATGTGTTAAAAGTTTGTTAAATAAGCTTGTTACGTTTTAATTTTATGACGGAACTAATTCATTTTTTTACTTACGTTATCACAACAAATAAAGCTTTATAAAAACAATAATAAAAAGAATTGTACCTTTTTTTATACTTATAATTGTTGGTAAAAGTAATTTTTTGTTCAAGTAAAACATGAGTTTATATTAAGCAATTAATTTTCAATAAATTTTAAGTATAAAAAAACTTTGTTTTTTTTTCTATAATAACAAGATAAACCACGATAGTTGTGGTAAAAAATTACTACCTAAATCTGAACACTTTATCTGGATTAGTTAGAATGTATGCACAACGTTTTTGAGAAAATATAGTTATTATTTATTACGACATTAAAAATTAAGGTGTTAATAGAAAATACTCAATTGAGTTTTTTTACGGATTTGTTTTGGAACTTAATTGAAACTGTGTTAAGCAAAAACATAGATATAGTTTTTTAAGATAAACTTAAAAAATAATTGTACTAAAACTAATAAATTAGGTATTCTACACCAGTTAAATAATTATTCAAAATTATTTTCACGAAAAACAGAAACAAAAAAATCTTCAAAAATTATAGAAATTGGTATTATTAACTGAATATCTAATTTATTATATTATCAATATTCAAATTAAATTTAAAAACTTGCGAAACTTTACAATTTTGTACAGTAGAACAGGTTTTTCAAACTTTTATCGTCTATTTTGTATAAATAACATATAATAATCACAACCTCTTATAAGGTACCGCACCAATACTTTTTTATTACTTATATATTTTTAGTACCCACACTACTAGATAAAGGGTAGCTAAAACTGACTTTTTTACCTATTTTTTTGATTTTTCATGAACTTTTATTACCTGATAGCTAATTATAGTTGCAAACAAAAACAAGCACATTGAACACATTATGTATAACATTTTAAATTTATTATGAATAAAAGTACAAAAATTAAACAAATCCTGAAGTATTTTATTAACTAAGTTATTTAGTAGTTTACAATGGTAAAATTTAATAATTTAAAAAAGTTTAGTAGTAGTAAAAGTTTGATTTATGTGACTAAAATACATATATTTGTTAGTCAAGCTTAAAATATTAACACTTTATAAAGATTTGGTAAATTTTTGTAAACTAAACTTGCCTAAATTATCAAGAATTTATACAAAACTGTAAAGGTAATAGGTTTAAAAATTATACATTGCTCGACTAGTAAGTTTTTAGGTCGAAATAATTATATACAAAACTATTTAACTTGAATACAACTAAATTACTGATAAAATTAATTCACTTTTATAATAATATTTATTACAATTTAATAATACTAGAACATTTCGATGCTCTTTTATAGCAAAGATAATTTATTTAAAACTAAAAGTTTTCTTGAAGGATCGAAGTACAACAAACTACTAGTACTCTCAGTTTTGTTATAGATTTATCAGTAATAAGTAAGGGATGCATGCTAGTTGTGTTATGAGTTGAATTAAAATCTCTATGTTCTGATGTACAAATATTGATTAAGAAATGCTGTAAACATATACAAGATCTATTTGCAAAAACTAAAAAAATAAATTGTTAAAACATATATTATTAATTGACTAAATTAAATGTAAACGACAAACTGAAATATTTCTTGACAAAAAACCTAGATCATATATAATTACAAAGTTATACATTATACGTTAAATTAATTTTAAATTATTTATTATTAACACATTAAATTGGATACGAGATGAATTTTCAAAATTTATTAAACTATTATATGGGTAAAACTAAATTATTTTAACTAGTATTTAAATACGCTAAGTATTTTACTTTCTGTCTGTTTGTACAATAAGCCTGAAGTTAAATGCTAGTTTTAAAAGGTAACTGTGTTTACTTTTGATTTAGATGAACTTTTTTAGAATAAAAAAAGTTTTTGTTAACAGATATTAGTACTTTATAAAAGTAAATTATCAAACTTTAAGTCAAGAATACAAGTGTTTATTTAAAAGTTATACAAAAACCACGATTTTAGTGGTAAAAATTTTTCTTCCAGTTTCATCAGAAATTTTTATATTTTGATAAAGTTATGTACTAATATGTTAAAAAAAAACTGTTAACTTAATATTTTACGTCATCACAAAACTACAACATTTTGATAATAATAATAAATAGTTAATAGAACTTTTAAACATATTGCATTTTAATATTTTTATAAACAGTCTTTAGGCAAATGTATAAATATTTTTTTAATGTTATTTAAAAAAAAATCAAAAAACATAAAATTGTTGTATCCAAGTTAATAAAAAGCAGAAAACTTTCATCAGTTGAACATTTTTTTTTGACTTAAATATTCAATTTCTGTAAAAATATATTAACAACGTATTACATAATATCCTTTCTTTATTAAACTAACACATTTTTATGTGTTATATCAATTTTCAAACATAAACAGAGCTCTGTATAAAAATTAGCTCTTTCTTTACAGTTTTTTTTTACAGTAAGTAAAACAATTACATAGGATTGACCATGTTTTAGTCTTAAAAATTCAGTTTTATCTTGTTACTGTGTTTAAATCTAATAAGTTTTTATTAAAGTTAGTTTAAAACTGTTTTACTCAGTACAATAACCAGAAACACTTCAACACTGTAGTAATATAATATGTAGAAAAGTTTATTAATTTCTTAACGAAAAATATTATGTAACGTCATTACATAATGATATACTATTATTAGCATTTTTTGGAAATTTTTACTATTTAGAAGATTTTTAAAACATTTATTTTTTTACAATGAAACTTTAGGTACAAAATGTTTATAACTGTTTGTTTTTGTTCTTTGAATTTTATTATATGAAACCTAAAAGAATTGTTGTTTCATAGACAAGCATTAGCTTTTGAATAACTAGTTTTAATTTTTGAAGATTCTGTAACGCTTAAAATATCAATATGTTGCTAAAGATAACTAAGATTTATATGTGTTAATTACAATTTAAACAAAGTAGTAAACATAGTAGTATCTTCGTCGTTATGTAGTTTAAAAATTTTTTTTTTTTAAGTTCCTAGGAATATTTTTTTTACAACTTTAGTTTCTTAGTGACGTAGCTACTTATTCTTGGAGTATTTCAATAATTTTTTTGTATATTTAGTAATTTTAAGTTTTAAAATTATTTGCCTCTTTATCTTTATTTGTACCTCCATAATGCAGTTAAAAATTCTTATAAATTTAGTAGCGTTATTGATAAACATTTAAGTTTGAATATTTTATTTCAACTACATGTTCATATTATTATATGTTTTGAAATTCTTAACCATAAAAAAAGTTTTTTTTTTTGCATAAAGTTTAAATTTTTAAGTTATATTTTAAAACAACTACAATAAATATATTAAAAAAAGTATTTTTACCATTCTAAATACTAATACAAATAAATAATACTGTTATAGACTCTAAAATACAAGTTAGCCAAACTAATATTACTTAATTTTGTATAAATAATTTAGTTTTAGATTTAAGCGGTTTTTAGATGGTATTTTTAAAGCTATAGTATTGCTTTTATAAATTTGAAGTTATCCATCGTCTTACTATTATTTTATTTTGCAGGCCTTAATATCTCTTAGGGGTGAAGTGTCGTTGCCTTAGTGTAAATATATACGTATGTCTGAATCAAACAGTGCGTAATTTCTTGATACTATTTGTACTTTTAAATGAAAATGTTCAATGTGTTTCTTAGCGAAGTACGTTGTTACGTCATTATTATTATGTGTTATAGTTCAGAATATGTACAAAACACTGAATTATGTACTTATATAAACCTTGTTCTGCGTTAAGTTTTATGTTTAAAATTTTAAAAACATATTTTCAGTTTTAAAATCCACGTAATTTTTGTGGTAGAAACAATAAGAATTTATTTTAAATCTTAAGAAACAAAATTAGTAGGAATTTTTTTAAAAATTTTCATAAAAGATGTTTGAGTATTTTATTTATTTATTATTTATAAACTTTCTTAATTTTAGTCTTTTATTGTACTCTTTTATCTTTCCATTAAAAAATTATTGAAAGTAAAATAGAGTTAAATATTCATATGTCCAGTTTAAAGTTTGTAGAGTTTTTAACTAGCTATAAGATGTATTTAAGTTAGGTAACAAACTTAACAATATTTTTACTAAAACTTTCCAAATTGAATTAATTGCTTTAATACTGACAGGCAAAAATACTACTACACTTTAAAAATTTTAGAATACAATTATTTTAAGTTTTCGTACTTGTTTTATATAAAAATGTTTGTATATACTTCATCTCAAAAACCATCCTGGTGGAAAAAAATTCTTTTAGTTATCGAGACGCACACCATGTTACCTTTTAACTTTTTTTTAGGAGTAAGGACTACTTAGATATTTTAGATACTAACACAATTGAACATTGATATTCTATGGGCTCTTTCTAATAAAAAAAGAAACAATTGTTATTTTAAGATAATTTTATTTAAGGATATAAATTAAACTAGTTTATAAAATAATTTGACTGAAAAAAACCTTATATGTTACTCTATAACAAAAAATTTATAAAGTTTAAAGTTTAAGTATCAAAGTGGCAACATTTGTTATACCTTTAATAAAAAACATTTTGTATTCGGTCAAGTAAAATACCTAATAAAGTCTGTTACAGAAGCAATAAAAAGTTTATAAAGCTTGAAGTAAATTGTATAACGTTGTTTGTTATAAGTAATACGTAAATACATTTTGTGACAGAATTCATATGTTCGATCTTTGTTAACTTAAAAAAAATGTTATTTTGAAAATAGTTTACTTTGTTAAGCCACAGATTATGTGGTGAAAATATTAGACCAAAGCAGAAAATGGTTTAATTCTGAATTTAGGTTGTTAATAAGCAATTTATGTTCATCTAAAATAAGCGTGATAAGTGTTTATACGTCACTAAATGTTTAATTGGAAAAGTAATAAATATTTATATCTTTATAATTTGACCACAAAGCAATAAGCTAAATTTGGAAAACAAAGTTAAACTAAACTTTCATATTATTTTTATTTACCTACTAATACTTTTGCTCGTGTAGTTTAGTTCGATAAAATAATAATATCAGTTTCAAACAACATCAGTCAAAATCATGTGTTTATTTTAAAAAAAGCTTATTTGTGAAATTTTTTTGAAACTACTTATATATAAAACTGCTAAATAAAAAAAAAACAGTTTTACTCAAAATATTAGCAATAATTATATATAAAGCTAGTACACATTCATAATTGTTTAGAAACAAGTTACCATTCATTAGACACTTGGCGCCTTAATTAAATCATTAAGAATAATTAAAAATGGAAGAAAAAAGCCGTTATAAGTGTTATTTATAAATATAAATATTACAAATGTTAATTCAATAAAAAAATTTACATTATTTTTATTATAAATTAGATAGTGAAAACTAAATTTATTTATACCTATTTAACAAAATCTACTTTTTTAAAGCAGTTAGTAAAACTCTGTGAAATAATTTATTTTTCAACTTTTTTAAACAAAATTAAAATGTAACACTCTAAATCAAAAGTTTGTGTTTTAGTAAAATGCAATGTTTTTTAATTTATTTATTTCTTTTAAACGATGTGTTTTGAACCATGTTATTGTTAATATTATTAACTTTAAATATTTTTGAAAATAAATATGAGTAGATAAATTAAATTTAAAGTTAACTTTATCGTTAGTTATCAGATTTTATTGATAAAAATGTCTTTGAGAATATCATTATTCAATGATCAAAATACATACAAAAGCAATTTTTCATTAGAAAAGTTTATTTAAAATATATTCTAAAGTTGGGACTTCAAAATTCTTTATATTACCACGCCATCTATTTTTATATTACAGTGTGCTAATTTTTGTTTTAAACAGCTTTGCGCAGTACAAATACCACAGCATGGCTTATCATAATCTTAATAAAGTTATGATATTTTTAAATACAATCTTACATATGTTTTTACGTCAAACTTGTTTTTACGTAGTTTTTTTTTGTAAAAATCTATATAAAGAGTACTTTTTAACTAACTGATGTTTGATACGTTTTCAAAAACGTTTTGATTACATATAATATACACTTTAAGTCATTAAAACATGAAACAAAATTAGAATAAGTGTACATTTATAAAGTTAATTACTAAGCTTATTATTTTAAACTGTTATAATATGTTTAAATATTTTCTAAATTTGTGACTTCATGTTAAATATTTCACTTAGAATAGATTGGAATAAACACTCTTTTATTGTTCTGTGTATAAAAAAAAATAAAGTAGCACATTATTTACAAAAGTGTTTTAGTTCTACTTTTGACAATGATATAAATAGTTTTTAACACCTCTTTGCCTACAATTGTATCTGATTGGTAGTTATACTAAGTTTAAACTATAAAAGATTTGTATCAAATTATATTGAAATATAAATGTTTATAATATAAACTAAAATTTTAATTAAACAACCTTGTGGTCTTGACTTAACATTTGAATATTAATGCTACTAAAAAATCTTCGTAACGAAATTTCATTGAGTACTATTAGCGATAATTGTACTTTAAAATAACTCAAGTGAAATATAATAAATTGTTAAATAAAATCAAGTGCTTAAAAAAAAAGTAATGTTAAAACAAACGTTAGTGCTAATAATGTATATAAATTAACTCTCTAAAAAAAATGAATCATTTTAGTATTTAACTCAATTACCAATGTTAATTAAAGTTGTAAAAACCATTAGGAATTTTAAGTTTCAGGAGCTTTTAATGCGAATTGATTTATTAAATTGTTAGTCTATAGACATTTGTATTTGTTTAAAGACAACTAAAATTTAAACTTTATGGAATTTGTTTAAATAGTTTTATAATTAGTGTTAAAACTTGTTTTCTTTTTGAACTTCTAAAAATTGTACGTAGTACTCACTTTTAAGCTTAATAAACTTAATAAGCTTAATAGTATGATTATTTGAACAATTATAAACAGCTCGGTGCTGTAAAAATATGGATGCAATTAAGTGTTATTTATAGTAATCAAAAACATACTTATTACAAAATTACATGTATTAAAAATTAAGCGTAAGTTTATATTACGTCATTTAGACTGTATACATGTAAAACAAAATTTATGTGTTATGTAGTTTTATTTGATAACTTATACATTCATTTATCATAAATTTTTCAAAAAAAAATTATTTATATTTTCAAATTATTGAAATTTATAAAAGCTTTATGGACTAACTATGTTAAAATATTATTCAAAAATAAGTTTTACGATGAATATATTTAACATTACAGTTTATGGAACAAATACAAAAATAGTTGAGGAATGTAAATTTTAAATGTAAAAAAAGCTACTTCTACTTAAATATGTAACATAAATTAGTAACTAAAGAACTGTTGTATACAGATAAATATAAACGTAAAATTTTAAATCATCAGCAACTGTACTGCTATATCATCGGCTTGTAAAGTTACCCAAAAACAAAAGTAAAACTTATTGATTATCAGTGGTCAAAGTTTAAAAGAAATCTATAAACTAAATTAAAGTAAATAAACACTTAAGGGTCAAGATAAAGTATAAACATATCCATTTTTTTAATGTGTGCCAAGGGTCAACGCTCTACATAGAAACGTAAATAATATACTTTTTTTAGTAGCTTAAAAACCATGCAAATCATTTGCATTTTTGATAAATCAGCAAAACTAATTTCAAGCTGTTTTTAATATTGTTTTAATAATAACATTAAAACTTTATTTTTTGGTTTATTTTATTTTATGCTCGGGTAAGATTAGTCAGGGGTGAGTGAATGAAAAAAAAATATATAAAAGTGCTTTATAAAAATATTGCTGACTAAAAAAAAACATTAAAAATGTTTAAATATTTTCCCAACTCAGCAAATTTTCGTGCGAAAAATCAATTCTCCTATCTTTAGTGGCTAGCTTTTGGAGAAGACAACAAAACAAAACTTTTATGTGATTTTTAAATACAACTTGGTAATGTTTTGAAGGATCCTAAAGTTGTAGTCAAAAAGATCAAAATAACAAGCCCCCCTATTATTTATACGTTAAAATCTACTCAAAAATCAGTATCAAGAATTAAAATTTATTAGAATTAAATTTGTGTTGATGTGATCTGACAAGACTTTGCACAAATAAAAAAACTACTTCTACAATTTTATTTTGCCTAAAAATTTTGTTACATGTTTACTAAAAGACTTGACATACATAAGTTCTATATTTACTTAATCAGAAAATTCGGTCTTACTAGTTATTTCTTTTTATTTTTGTCGGAAAAATATTTATTAAAAATTTATATAATTTTTTTTATTTTAATATTTTGCAATATATGTATATTTTAGTTAAAAAAAAATGGATATAAAACATTTCTTGTACAATAATGTAGTTAAAAAATTTTAATAACTATTGATATTTTAGAAAGTTTAATGACTATAAACTGTGTCTTTTTTTACATATTTAAATTATTATTTAATTTAAGCACGCAAAAGTAATTAGTTGTTAACAACTTAGTTTGCAACTTTTAAAATAGTTTTAAAAATATTAAAGGTTTAATTGCGTATCAACAATCTTTTTACGAAAAAAACTACTTCTTCTTGTTTATTTACTTTGACATTATTAACATTTTACACTTGATCTGAATAAGATATTTGTACTGCGTGAAGAAGTTTATGAACTGAAAACAAAGCAAACATAAAAGTAATTCATTAATTTTAAACTCGGTAAGAAGGTTGAAATTGGATTTAACGAAGTACAAACATATTTTAATAACCTCGTATTAAAATAAAGTTAATTTATCTTAAGTAATTAAATTAAATCAAGTAGTGTGTTATTAAAAAAACGTTTAACTTCTTATTAAAAAAGTAATTACTTCTTACTTGCTGTTGAAAGAATAAAGTTGTTATAAAACTATGCAAAAAAACTATTTTTGAAAAGTAATCTGCACTTTTCACATTTTTAAGCCTAAGCAGTAAAGTCTATTAATTGTGTTAAAATGTTAATCTGGGATCTTATACCAAATAAATTAAGTTACCAATAAAAAAACAAACTTAGTATTTGTTGTTGCTCAGCAGCCAACATTACATTAAAAAATAAAAAATGCTTGCAGGCCGCAGATTTACCCTGTGAGGGCCGCTTTTTCCGGACCCTATAACTGGGAAAATATTCTAAAGCTAATAGATCACTTTAAAAAAAAACATTTTTTCTAATTTTGAAAATTTTTGTGAAATAATAACCAAATAATAATAATAAATAACCAAAAACATATATTCCTAGTTCTTAAAACTATTAATTATTAAATTATCATTTGTCAGGTATAAATGAAACAAAAAGTACATATAGCTGAAATTGAATAAGCATTTAGTTTTAGTGGTTTTGCATGATAAAAATAAAAGAAATAACTACTTGGTTAAGGAGTTACTTATTTTAAAAGACAGTTAAGTATTACATAATGAATAAAGAAAATTACATGTCACTATATGCTGTGTTTTAACTGTGGTAGTTTTATTTTCCTCTATGTAAAGAACATTATCTAAGAAGAACAAAAAATTGATTAATTATAACTATTTTAATTTCAATGTAAGAATTATTTTGACAAAAATCATAATGACGTAAATATAGAATTCACGCCAACTTTCTTTTAAAGATTTTTCAATATTTATTGTAAACGTTTTAATATGTTTGTTAGATGCAATCGGCAAATGTTTGTACTGCTAAGCAGTTTATACTAACTAATAATGTATTGAAAAATAAAAATACTACAATTACAACAAGATGTTTTATTAACTAAAGTGTGTTTGAAAAAGAATTGTTTCAACAGTTTGATAACAAAGTGTTTCTGCTCCAAAGCTCTAACCTACACAAAGTCCCTGATTAGAATATAAAAAACTAGTGCATTTTATATTATACTAAAAAAGCCACAATTTACATTTTATAGTTTAGAAACCATTATACTAGTTTAACATAAAATTTAAATTGGTAAGGTACATATTAAAAGTAGTGATAGTCAGATATCTTTAGTCATAGGGTATTTTTTTAAAAATTTTATAAGTATTCAATTTAGTCAATATATAGTATGAGTAAGCTAATAAATGTCAAATTAATAATTTTAGTGCATTTAGCTATTAGTATTACTTGAATTGGTTTGAAAAGTAAACTAGAGTTAATTAATATTAAGGATTTTATTATTAGTATATGAAATTTACTTTTAAGTACTAATTGTAATTTACTCTAATCAGAGTAAAAAGTTTAAAGTATTATTACAAAAAGTTCAGATAATTTTTAATTTTATGTAGAAAAAAATGTCAAAAATGATACTATTCCTACTATGTTAATACAGTAAATAAATCTTGCACTGGTGGTATATTAATTAATTTTCAGATTTAGATCTGACTAGATATAAACTACTATAAGCAGTACATATACTTTACTAACACTAAAAATTAACTTTAATAATTATTGTTATACATGTGAAAATTTCAAGTAAACAAAAACTTAAATTTTATTCTTAAGTCACAACAACTGTCAAACTTGGAAGTACTTTTTATAATTCCAACTAGGCTGCATAAAAATTAATTTAAATGGCTCGAGTTATGCTGTTTCTAATTATAAATAAGTATATGTTTATAAAAAAAGTCTAAGGTTTTATGTTTAATAGATATACTTAGTAAAATTTTTGATGTTTACGAAATGTAAATTGTATAAATTATAAGAAAACAAATTGTTTATCTATTGAAAAAACTAAACTTTTAATTTAAAAGTAACAGACTAAACATAAAGTTAAAAAACATGTTTTATAGTAAAATTAAAAAAATAAACAACAGAAAATTTAAAATACTTTACTAATACTAAAAACAAATTATTTTTTTGTGTCCTTATTTAAATTCTTGAAAGTATTGTTATATTTTGGATTAAATTTTTTCTAACAATTTTCGCTTAAAATTTTGCTTAAATTCTTACTTCAACATATCGTTATCACTTATAACTTAAAATTTTTATGCTATAAACCACATTTAAAGTTACTTTTATTTGTGTTTAATGTATTTGTGTCGAATAAGTAGCTGGACAGACATTAAAGAAACTGTCAACTATACAGAACCTATAAAAAGCCCTGTAAAAAGGTGACTATTCGTCAGTCGACTGTTATAGATTGTCCGTAGACTTAATTATAAAGTTAAATGACAGTGTGCACTATATGATTAAACAGAAAAGTTTTTCTAAACTTAACAGAATAATATTTAGCCAATAACCGAAGTTTTCAGACTTTAAACTGTAATTCGCAGTACAAACTTTGAAACACGATTGAATATATATTTTTTGATTTATCTGGTTACACTAGTACATGAAATTAAGTTTAAATGTTTACGGTATGAAAGTCGTTATGTCACTATAAAGCTTTGAATGATTTGACTCTGTGCAGTGTTCGTATGATTTAAAATACTACTTATCGAAATCAGCCATATGATCGTATATAAAATTTTAAAGCAATCTTTGTGGCACATTTAATTATGTTAAGATAAATTTATTAGCTAATAATGCATATAATTAAATATAAACTTAGTGGCTAACAAGTTTCAGTAAACTTACCGTCATGAAGTGCAGAAGAATAAAATTTAAAAGTTTTCAGCAAAAATTCTAACAAATTTCTTATTCAACTAGTAAATTCTTATATAATTTTGTACGAATTAGCTTGGTTTACGTAAAACTATCAGAATAAATTAACGTTTATGTTATACTTTACAACAAAAAACAATTTGTTGTTGTATTAATCATCAAACAATTAGTCATTAATAAAATTAGTATCAGTATATTCACAACCTTTTACTGTTGTTTTTAGATATATATTACTAAAAGAAAAAAACTAGTTTTGAGTTAATAAAACTAATATATATTTATAAAGAATTAAAAGTGAACTGTGCACTTAAAACTACAGTATAAGTTAGGTGTACTGCTGTTATTCAAATAAAATGTTTGCTTAATAATCAAGCTTCAAAACGATTGAAATGTTTAAATATAAATTATACAGTTTCATTCGTTTTAAGCTTATCAAATGAATGTGAATACAAATTTACTTAAAACCGCAGTACGTATTGTTTGAAAAATAAAAGACAAAAAATGATTTATTATCTCCAATCTGCAGTACAAACTTTCCTAGTGGAAGAGACGTTTATCATTAAAATTTTAGCTTTATTTATAAAAAACTCTACTAAGTACTTTTTGCTGTTTTATAATTGTTACGTCATTACAGTTCAAAATTTCGATCTCTTTAAATTGTTTTTTTTAAGAAAAAGCAAATGGTTGATCTAAAAGGTTATACAAAGCAAATACTAGGAAAACGAGACAAAATCCTAATTAGGTTTACAGATAACAAATTTAAATAAAGTTTTAGAACCAAATAATTGGCTTTAAAACTTACAAAGAGAACGACACAAACCTAAAATGCTGCAGCTGGAAATTTATAATGAAAATGTTAATTTCAAAATAATCTAGAAAAATTGTTTTTTTGATATTTTATTTGTGACGTAAATTACTTAAGCCAGTGAAGTTTCGATTAAAGTATTTTGCATATATATCAGTAGTTTTAAATATATAAAGATAATATCATAGGTCAGTTTTTTTACCACGACGACAGTGGTTTAAATTTAAGCATTATTTGAATTATTATGTATCTTAGGAAGTCTTTTAACTTATATTACCAAGATCTAAGATACAGTAAAAGTGTTTAGAACAAAAGTTGTCGTAAAGTTTTAAATCACAAAGTTATTATGATAAACTATAAAACCATGTAAAAAAACACACTATTCTCTACTAAATTAAAAACCTAGCTCGAATTCTTAAAATAACTAAATATGGTACGATGTCAGTTTAGCAAACAAAAGTTTTAACAGTTGTTATATTAATTTTTTATGTCTAAATAATTGTAAAACAAAATAAATATGTTTTATGGATTTTTTTTTGTATTAGTGGACTTTAATTACCAAATCTTATTTAATTATGGAAAAATATGTTTTTAGTTTAAATTAAACTTACTAAAAATGTTTTTCTTCAGCAACTAATAAAATATTTAAATATTTTGTTAATTTATTTGTGCATAAATACATAAACTTAAACAAACTAAAATTAAAAAGTATATAGTCTAAGAAAATATTTATAAAAAATAAATGAAACAAACTAGCTGACTAATTATCTTTAAAATATATAAATTTTTTAATTATACTTGGTAATAATATAAAAAATTTCGATTTATTCTGATTTTAAGCACTTTTACTAAAAAGTTTAAGTTTACAGAGTAAATTAGTCTCTTTTATAATGAGGTTAACATTGTGTTTATTATTTATTATGTTTGAAAAATATTATATATCTTTGTTTTTTATCATTTATTTAACTAAATTTAGTGATCAATTTTTATCAATTCTGTGTTTTTTTATGTTAATAGTTAGTTTATTTTTAACATTTTTAAGTTATTAATACTTAATACATTTTTTTATAAAACTTAGTTTGTTCTTCAACAATTATCGACATAAGATTGTTTTTTTTAACGGTTTGTTTACAAAATGTAATCATTTTTCTTGTAAAAAATCCATGATAACTGTTTTACTACTGCGGTGTACTATAATAGTAGTGCTTAATTTGAGTCTAAATTCATATAAAATTTATAATTTAAAAACAAATTTTTGAGTTGTTTATCAAAGCTGGTACACAACGATCTGAACGCAAAGGAACCTGTATATCTATATTTGATTTTCGAAAATTCATTTATTTTTTTTTAATACTAAATAAACATAGTTGAAATCAAAAAAAAATTAAGCAGGGACACTAAATATTTGAAAGATAAAGATGTTACATTCTTTTTTATTCTTCATTATTTTTTAATATGTGGCAAGCATGCGTCAGTGTGACTCCCCACGCTACGCACTTAGTAAAAACTATTACACTAAAAAAACACTAATCAAAATCGACGGAAAAAAATTGTTTACCACTTTTATAAAAAAAGTAATAACAATCATCTTAGTTGTTTATATATTATTATAATTTTTAAAGTAAGAATATTTTATTCTGATAACAAAAGTTGACTATATGATAAGAAATTATTTCGGTAAACCATAGAGAATTCGATAACAAACTAAAGCATTTATTCTTTGATCAGAAATATTTTAAAAGTAAATTATGATACCAATAATTTTCAAGACCATTACCTACAATTTGTAAATTCTTTTCTGTAATTAATTCAGTGCTTATTCACTTATCCGGACTTCACTTATCCGGACGCTCACTTATCCGGACAGTTTCGGTCAGAAGAAAATTCAAAAAAATTTAATAGTAAACACAAAAATTAATTCAAAAAATTTCGCAGCTTTCTAAATTTCATGAGTTTTGTGCTGAAAAACGTGGAAAAACTATAAAACAAACGTCTATTATTTCTAATTTTAGTAAAATTTCCAATAATACTAGTTTTTTAGGAGTGATATGTTTTTGTTAAATTGACTTTAAACTTAGTCAAAGTTTTCCGTTTTCTTTCTGTCTGTTTTTTTAAATTAAGAAAAAAATCAAAAGAAAATTATGTAGATAGTATGTAGATGTTTGAAGACGATAAAACAACTTTTCTTACATTTTTGAAGTTAGTTTTGATTCACAGCTTAATGTTACTGATAGTTAATAAAATCATAAAATACATAAATTTCTTAGCTTAGTTCTTTAGAAACAAAAACATTTTATTTTAATAATTTACCTTAGTTTTGTTGTGCTTATAAAAAAAATGTATTTTTGTGACGTAGGAACACCAATTGCCCTAATGTTTAAAAAGAACAAACCTTATAAATATTTAATAATATTGCAATTGATTGCAATTGTCACAGAGCTTCGATTTTTGTACCACAACAACTGTGGTTCACACTGAATTAAAGGTTTAAGTAGCACAATACTAATATTATCTTAGTTAGCTCTGACAAACGTTTTTTCATCAGTTAGACAGAGATATTTTTATTTATTAAATTAACTAGTAGTTTTTTTGAAAAATCTGTAGGACATATTTAATATCCACAGCTTAGTTGAATGAATGTAACACAAAAAAAAGGTACTAACAAATATCAAGCATAATTGGCATGAGATTTTTAAACTAAATTTAATTTGTAAAAATACTCGACAACTAAATGGCAGCATTAATATTAGAAAACTATTCTGTATTAGTCGTAAGTTATATAGCTTAAATACTAAAATTTGTAAATTTAATTATTTGTATCTTTGGAGAGTGTTTTCAAGAGTTTAATATAATAATACCTTATCTTAATTCTAACCTCATGCTACATAAGTAAATAATTTATGTTCTGATAAGAAGCATTAACTCTCTGATAAACAATTAGTTTTGCTGTATATAGTAAATTTTATAACATATTTTTATAGCAACTTATTAAAAACTATTATAAAAAGTAGTTGTAATCAAATCAACTCTATACACACAGAGTATTTTACACATGAAAACTTACTACTGACAAAAAAAAAACGATTCTAACATTTGTACCGCATGAAATATTAAGTTAAATTTTTTATCTTTGATTATTTTAAAGTCGATTCAGTTTTTGTTTGTCGTGACATGCATTAAATGTACCGTTTTTTAAAAAACCAACCACTTTCTTTCACTTGTTAAATTCTACTTTAACAGTAAACTATTATATATTGATTTACGGTACTTTTTTTCATGGAATTAAAATTGTTTGTATTTATTTGTCAATAGTTATTGGTAAGTTTTATTGCCGAAAAACATGACAAATAGGTTTAAAAATGCCATATTATATAAATGTCAACAATGTATTTACAGATTTAATCTTTTACATTGTTAAAAAGAAAAAACAATTAAATTGACTTAGCTTTTTACATGAAGAAAACATTATGTGAATTAACATTAAACAGTTATTAATCATCAAAATTCTATATTATATCATGAAATTGAACAATTATTAAAAGAATTCAGTAAAAATAGTTGTATAAAGGCATTATACTCAAATAAAAGTACTCTGTTTAAATTAGGTTTTTACTTAAAATATTTTTGTGACGTAAGAACTAAAGTTCTCAATACTTAAAAAAAAACGTTTGTCATATTTTCTTATTACGTTTAAAAGTTTTAGATTGCAGTTTTAATCAAATTTTTACCACAAAACCGTGGTTTTATTCAATTATCTATAAGGTGCTAAATCATTTTAAAAAGATCAGTTGAAGACTGGAATGTTGTGATTATTGGAGCAATTTTTCGCTGCGATTCGTTGAAAGTAACCCTTTGATCTGGCCGTCAGATTATAACAAAGTCCCGACTGACTTTCGGCGCCGCGCAAGGATCACTAACATTTGACCCGTTCGTGCATCAGTAATAACAGTGAACCAGAAGGCAAACTCGGCCACGGTTGACCGCAATTTTAAATTTATTTATTTAAATCCAAGTGTTCCGTACTTTTATTCTTTATCGATTAGAAAAAAAGAATATAAACAATATATTTGATATTTTTTAGTCCTTTTTTTCACATTTTATTCTTTTAAAGATACTTTCTATATAAGAACACAAAGAAAACGACACTCATTATTTTTATTTTTAAAGAAATTCGTAGAATATTGAAAATCACTTTATCAATTAATTTAGGTAGTATTTACTATAACAGAAATTTGTTTGGTAAAAAGACTAAAAAAAAATGTTTTTTAAATTTTTTCTTTGTCTAATTTAGG
>NW_028140544.1:0-23651 GCF_965202585.1 Thalia democratica | reverse complement strand
TTAATCAACATGTTTGCAAAGTTTTAACTGTTTTAGTCAAGAATTGTTTGTGTAAGAGTGCTAAAACGTATGGATTATACATTGAAGAAAGCAAGCATAGGTGTTTTTTAATGTAAAAAGTTCAGAAGGCTGTAAAATTTTTTCTTATCAATTTTAAGCAAAAATAAAAAAAGCGTGTCGTAGCCAATACATTAAACAACATGTTTGCAAAGTTTTAACTGTTTTAGTCAAGAATTGTTTGTGTAAGAGTGCTAAAACGTATGGATTATACATTGACTAGTAAAAAGTTCAGAAGACTGTAAAATTTTTTCTAAACAATTTTAAGCAAAAATAAAAAAAGCGTGTCGTAGCCAATACATTAAACAACATGTTTGCAAAGTTTTAACTGTTTTAGTCAAGAATTGTTTGTGTAAGAGTGCTAAAACGTATGGATTATACATTGACTAGTAAAAAGTTCAGAAGACTGTAAATTTTTTTTAAACAATTTTAAGCAAAAATAAAAAAAGCGTGTCGTAGCCAATACATTAAACAACATGTTTGCAAAGTTTTAACTGTTTTAGTCAAGAATTGTTTGTGTAAGAGTGCTAAAACGTATGGATTAAACATTGACTAGTAAAAAGTTCAGAAGACTGTAAAATTTTTTCTAAACAATTTTAAGCAAAAATAAAAAAGCGTGTCGTAGCCAATACATTAAACAACATGTTTGCAAAGTTTTAACTGTTTTAGTCAAGAATTGTTTGTGTAAGAGTGCTAAAACGTATGGATTATACATTGACGAAAGCAAGCATAGGTGTTTTTTAATGTAAAAAGTTCAGAAGGCTGTAAAATTTTTTCTAATCAATTTTAAGCAAAAATAAAAAAAAGTGTGTCGTAGCCAATACATTAAACAACATGTTTGCAAAGTTTTAACTGTTTTAGTCAAGAATTGTTTGTGTAAGACTGCTAAAACGTATGGATTATACATTGACTAGTAAAAAGTTCAGAAGACTGTAAAATATTTTCTAAACAATTTTAAGCAAAAATAAAAAAAGCGTGTCGTAGCCAATACATTAAACAACATGTTTGCAAAGTTTTATCTGTTTTAGTCAAGAATTGTTTGTGTAAGAGTGCTAAAACGTATGGATTATACATTGACTAGTAAAAAGTTCAGAAGACTGTAAAATTTTTTCTAATCAATTTTAAGCAAAAATAAAAAAAGCGTGTCGTAGCCAATACATTAAACAACATATTTGCAAAGTTTTAACTGTTTTAGTCAAGAATTGTTTGTGTTAGAGTGCTAAAACGTATGGATTATACATTGACGAAAGCAAGCATAGGTGTTTTTTAATGTAAAAAGTTCAGAAGGTCTAAAATTTTTTCTAATCAATTTTGAGCCAAAATAAAAAAAGCGTGTCGTAGCCAATACATTAAACAACATGTTTGCAAAGTTTTAACTGTTTTAGTCAAGAATTGTTTGTGTAAGAGTGCTAAAACGTATGGATTATACATTGACTAGTAAAAAGTTCAGAAGACTGTAAAATTTTTTCTAAACAATTTTAAGCGAAAATAAAAAAAGCGTGTCGTAGCTAATACATTAAACAACATGTTTGCAAAGTTTTAACTGTTTTAGTCAAGAATTGTTTGTGTAAGAGTGCTAAAAGGTATGGATTATACATTGACTAGTAAAAAGTTCAGAAGACTGTAAAATTTTTTTTAAACAATTTTAAGCAAAAATAAAAAAAGCGTGTCGTAGCCAATACATTAAACAACATGTTTGCAAAGTTTTAACTGTTTTAGTCAAGAATTGTTTGTGTAAGAGTGCTAAAACGTATGGTTTATACATTGACTAGTAAAAAGTTCAGAAGACTGTAAAATTTTTTCTAAACAATTTTAAGCAAAAATAAAAAAAGCGTGTCGTAGCCAATACATTAAACAACATGTTTGCAAAGTTTTAACTGTTTTAGTCAAGAATTGTTTGTGTAAGAGTGCTAAAACGTATGGATTATACATTGACGAAAGCAAGCATAGATGTTTTTTAATGTAAAAAGTTCAGAAGGCTGTAAAATTTTTTCTAATCAATTTTAAGCAAAAATAAAAAAAAGCGTGTCGTAGCCAATACATTAAACAACATATTTGCAAAGTTTTAACTGTTTTAGTCAAGGATTGTTTGTGTAAGAGTGCTGAAACGTATGGATTATACATTGATTAGTAAAAAGTTCAGAAGACTGTAAAATTTTTTCTAAACAATTTTAAGCAAAAATAAAAAAAGCGTGTCGTAGCCAATACATTAAACAACATGTTTGCAAAGTTTTAACTGTTTTAGTCAAGAATTGTTTGTGTAAGAGTGCTAAAACGTATGGATTATACATTGACGAAAGCAAGCATAGGTGTTTTTTAATGTAAAAAGTTCAGAAGGCTGTAAAATTTTTTCTAATCAATTTTAAGCAAAAATAAAAAAAGCTTGTCGTAGCCAATACATTAAACAACATATTTGCAAAGTTTTAACTGTTTTAGTCAAGAATTGTTTGTGTTAGAGTGCTAAAACGTATGGATTATACATTGATTAGTAAAAAGTTCAGAAGACTGTAAAATTTTTTCTAAACAATTTTAAGCAAAAATAAAAAAAGCGTGTCGTAGCCAATACATTAAACAACATGTTTGCAAAGTTTTAACTGTTTTAGTCAAGAATTGTTTGTGTAAGAGTGCTAAAACGTATGGATTATACATTGACGAAAGCAAGCATAGGTGTTTTTTAATGTAAAAAGTTCAGAAGGCTGTAAAATTTTTTCTAATCAATTTTAAGCAAAAATAAAAAAAGTGTGTCGTAGCCAATACATTAAACAACATGTTTGCAAAGTTTTAACTGTTTTAGTCAAGAATTGTTTGTGTAAGAGTGCTAAAACGTATGGTTTATACATTGACTATTAAAAAGTTCAGAAGACTGTAAAATTTTTTCTAAACAATTTTAAGCAAAAATAAAAAAAGCGTGTCGTAGCCAATACATTAAACAACATGTTTGCAAAGTTTTAACTGTTTTAGTCAAGAATTGTTTGTGTAAGAGTGCTAAAACGTATGGATTATACATTGACTAGTAAAAAGTTCAGAAGACTGTAAAATTTTTTCTAAACAATTTTAAGCGAAAATAAAAAAAGCGTGTCGTAGCCAATACATTAAACAACATGTTTGCAAAGTTTTAACTGTTTTAGTCAAGAATTGTTTGTGTAAGAGTGCTAAAACCTATGGATTATACATTGACTAGTAAAAAGTTCAGAAGCCTGTAAAATTTTTTTTAAACAATTTTAAGCAAAAATAAAAAAAGCGTGTCGTAGCCAATACATTAAACAACATGTTTGCAAAGTTTTAACTGTTTTAGTCAAGAATTGTTTGTGTAAGAGTGCTAAAAGGTATGGATTATACATTGACTAGTAAAAAGTTCAGAAGACTGTAAAATTTTTTTTTAAACAATTTTAAGCAAAAATAAAAAAAGCGTGTCGTAGCCAATACATTAAACAACATGTTTGCAAAGTTTTAACTGTTTTAGTCAAGAATTGTTTGTGTAAGAGTGCTAAAACGTATGGTTTATACATTGACTATTAAAAAGTTCAGAAGACTGTAAAATTTTTTCTAAACAATTTTAAGCAAAAATAAAAAAAGCGTGTCGTATCCAATACATTAAACAACATGTTTGCAAAGTTTTACCTGTTTTAGTCAAGAATTGTTTGTGTAAGAGTGCTAAAACGTATGGATTATACATTGACTAGTAAAAAGTTCAGAAGACTGTAAAATTTTTTCTAAACAATTTTAAGCGAAAATAAAAAAAGTGTGTCGTAGCCAATACATTAAACAACATGTTTGCAAAGTTTTAACTGTTTTAGTCAAGAATTGTTTGTGTAAGAGTGCTAAAACGTATGGTTTATACATTGACTATTAAAAAGTTCAGAAGACTGTAAAATTTTTTCTAAACAATTTTAAGCAAAAATAAAAAAAGCGTGTCGTAGCCAATACATTAAACAACATGTTTGCAAAGTTTTAACTGTTTTAGTCAAGAATTGTTTGTGTAAGAGTGCTGAAACGTATGGATTATACATTGATTAGTAAAAAGTTCAGAAGACTGTAAAATTTTTTCTAAACAATTTTAAGCAAAAATAAAAAAAGCGTGTCGTAGCCAATACATTAAACAACATGTTTGCAAAGTTTTAACTGTTTTAGTCAAGAATTGTTTGTGTAAGAGTGCTAAAACGTATGGATTATACATTGACGAAAGCAAGCATAGGTGTTTTTTAATGTAAAAAGTTCAGAAGGCTGTTAAATTTTTTCTAATCAATTTTAAGCAAAAATAAAAAAAGTGTGTCGTAGCCAATACATTAAACAACATGTTTGCAAAGTTTTAACTGTTTTAGTCAAGAATTGTTTGTGTAAGAGTGCTAAAAGGTATGGATTATACATTGACTAGTAAAAAGTTCAGAAGACTGTAAAATTTTTTTTAAACAATTTTAAGCAAAAATAAAAAAAGTGTGTCGTAGCCAATACATTAAACAACATATTTGCAAAGTTTTAACTGTTTTAGTCAAGAATTGTTTGTGTAAGAGTGCTAAAACGTATGGATTAAACATTGACTAGTAAAAAGTTCAGAAGACTGTAAAATTTTTTCTAAACAATTTTAAGCAAAAATAAAAAAGCGTGTCGTAGCCAATACATTAAACAACATGTTTTCAAAGTTTTAACTGTTTTAGTCAAGAATTGTTTGTGTAAGAGTGCTAAAACGTATGGATTATACATTGACGAAAGCAAGCATAGGTGTTTTTTAATGTAAAAAGTTCAGAAGGCTGTAAAATTTTTTCTAATCAATTTTAAGCAAAAATAAAAAAAGTGTGTCGTAGCCAATACATTAAACAACATGTTTGCAAAGTTTTAACTGTTTTAGTCAAGAATTGTTTTTGTAAGACTGCTAAAACGTATGGATTATACATTGACTAGTAAAAAGTTCAGAAGACTGTAAAATATTTTCTAAACAATTTTAAGCAAAAAAAAAAAAGCGTGTCGTAGCCAATACATTAAACAACATGTTTGCTAAGTTTTAACTGTTTTAGTCAAGAATTGTTTGTGTAAGAGTGCTAAAACGTATGGATTATACATTGACTAGTAAAAAGTTCAGAAGACTGTAAAATTTTTTCTAATCAATTTTAAGCAAAAATAAAAAAAGCGTGTCGTAGCGAATACATTAAACAACATATTTGCAAAGTTTTAACTGTTTTAGTCAAGAATTGTTTGTGTTAGAGTGCTAAAACGTATGGATTATACATTGATTAGTAAAAAGTTCAGAAGACTGTAAAATTTTTTCTAAACAATTTTAGGCTAAATAAAAAAAGCGTGTCGTAGCCAATACATTAAACAACATGTTTGCAAAGTTTTAACTGTTTTAGTCAAGAATTGTTTGTGTAAGAGTGCTAAAACGTATGGATTATACATTGACGAAAGCAAGCATAGGTGTTTTTTAATGTAAAAAGTTCAGAAGGCTGTAAAATTTTTTCTAATCAATTTTAAGCAAAAATAAAAAAAGTGTGTCGTAGCCAATACATTAAACAACATGTTTGCAAAGTTTTAACTGTTTTAGTCAAGAATTGTTTGTGTAAGAGTGCTAAAAGGTATGGATTATACATTGACTAGTAAAAAGTTCAGAAGACTGTAAAATTTTTTTTAAACAATTTTAAGCAAAAATAAAAAAAGCGTGTCGTAGCCAATACATTAAACAACATGTTTGCAAAGTTTTAACTGTTTTAGTCAAGAATTGTTTGTGTAAGAGTCCTAAAACGTATGGTTTATACATTGACTAGTAAAAAGTTCAGAAGACTGTAAAATTTTTTCTAAACAATTTTAAGCAAAAATAAAAAAAGCTTGTCGTAGCCAATACATTAAACAACATATTTGCAAAGTTTTAACTGTTTTACTCAAGAATTGTTTGTGTAAGAGTGCTAAAACGTATGGATTATACATTGACGAAAGCAAGCATAGATGTTTTTTAATGTAAAAAGTTCAGAAGGCTGTAAAATTTTTTCTAATCAATTTTAAGCAAAAATAAAAAAAACGTGTCGTAGCCAATACAATAATCAACATGTTTGCAAAGTTTTAACTGTTTTAGTCAAGAATTGTTTGTGTAAGAGTGCTAAAACGTATGGATTATACATTGACTAGTAAAAAGTTTAGAAGACTGTAAAATTTTTTCTAAACAATTTTAAGCAAAAATAAAAAAAGTGTGTCGTAGCCAATACATTAATCAACATGTTTGCAAAGTTTTAACTGTTTTAGTCAAGAATTGTTTGTGTAAGAGTGCTAAAACGTATGGATTATACATTGAAGAAAGCAAGCATAGGTGTTTTTTAATGTAAAAAGTTCAGAAGGCTGTAAAATTTTTTCTTATCAATTTTAAGCAAAAATAAAAAAAGCGTGTCGTAGCCAATACATTAAACAACATGTTTGCAAAGTTTTAACTGTTTTAGTCAAGAATTGTTTGTGTAAGAGTGCTAAAACGTATGGATTATACATTGACTAGTAAAAAGTTCAGAAGACTGTAAAATTTTTTCTAAACAATTTTAAGCAAAAATAAAAAAAGCGTGTCGTAGCCAATACATTAAACAACATGTTTGCAAAGTTTTAACTGTTTTAGTCAAGAATTGTTTGTGTAAGAGTGCTAAAACGTATGGATTATACATTGACTAGTAAAAAGTTCAGAAGACTGTAAATTTTTTTTAAACAATTTTAAGCAAAAATAAAAAAAGCGTGTCGTAGCCAATACATTAAACAACATGTTTGCAAAGTTTTAACTGTTTTAGTCAAGAATTGTTTGTGTAAGAGTGCTAAAACGTATGGATTAAACATTGACTAGTAAAAAGTTCAGAAGACTGTAAAATTTTTTCTAAACAATTTTAAGCAAAAATAAAAAAGCGTGTCGTAGCCAATACATTAAACAACATGTTTGCAAAGTTTAAACTGTTTTAGTCAAGAATTGTTTGTGTAAGAGTGCTAAAACGTATGGATTATACATTGACGAAAGCAAGCATAGGTGTTTTTTAATGTAAAAAGTTCAGAAGGCTGTAAAATTTTTTCTAATCAATTTTAAGCAAAAATAAAAAAAAGTGTGTCGTAGCCAATACATTAAACAACATGTTTGCAAAGTTTTAACTGTTTTAGTCAAGAATTGTTTGTGTAAGACTGCTAAAACGTATGGATTATACATTGACTAGTAAAAAGTTCAGAAGACTGTAAAATATTTTCTAAACAATTTTAAGCAAAAATAAAAAAAGCGTGTCGTAGCCAATACATTAAACAACATGTTTGCAAAGTTTTATCTGTTTTAGTCAAGAATTGTTTGTGTAAGAGTGCTAAAACGTATGGATTATACATTGACTAGTAAAAAGTTCAGAAGACTGTAAAATTTTTTCTAATCAATTTTAAGCAAAAATAAAAAAAGCGTGTCGTAGCCAATACATTAAACAACATATTTGCAAAGTTTTAACTGTTTTAGTCAAGAATTGTTTGTGTTAGAGTGCTAAAACGTATGGATTATACATTGACGAAAGCAAGCATAGGTGTTTTTTAATGTAAAAAGTTCAGAAGGTCTAAAATTTTTTCTAATCAATTTTGAGCCAAAATAAAAAAAGCGTGTCGTAGCCAATACATTAAACAACATGTTTGCAAAGTTTTAACTGTTTTAGTCAAGAATTGTTTGTGTAAGAGTGCTAAAACGTATGGATTATACATTGACTAGTAAAAAGTTCAGAAGACTGTAAAATTTTTTCTAAACAATTTTAAGCGAAAATAAAAAAAGCGTGTCGTAGCTAATACATTAAACAACATGTTTGCAAAGTTTTAACTGTTTTAGTCAAGAATTGTTTGTGTAAGAGTGCTAAAAGGTATGGATTATACATTGACTAGTAAAAAGTTCAGAAGACTGTAAAATTTTTTTTAAACAATTTTAAGCAAAAATAAAAAAAGCGTGTCGTAGCCAATACATTAAACAACATGTTTGCAAAGTTTTAACTGTTTTAGTCAAGAATTGTTTGTGTAAGAGTGCTAAAACGTATGGTTTATACATTGACTAGTAAAAAGTTCAGAAGACTGTAAAATTTTTTCTAAACAATTTTAAGCAAAAATAAAAAAAGCGTGTCGTAGCCAATACATTAAACAACATGTTTGCAAAGTTTTAACTGTTTTAGTCAAGAATTGTTTGTGTAAGAGTGCTAAAACGTATGGATTATACATTGACGAAAGCAAGCATAGATGTTTTTTAATGTAAAAAGTTCAGAAGGCTGTAAAATTTTTCTAATCAATTTTAAGCAAAAATAAAAAAAAGCGTGTCGTAGCCAATACATTAAACAACATATTTGCAAAGTTTTAACTGTTTTAGTCAAGGATTGTTTGTGTAAGAGTGCTGAAACGTATGGATTATACATTGATTAGTAAAAAGTTCAGAAGACTGTAAAATTTTTTCTAAACAATTTTAAGCAAAAATAAAAAAAGCGTGTCGTAGCCAATACATTAAACAACATGTTTGCAAAGTTTTAACTGTTTTAGTCAAGAATTGTTTGTGTAAGAGTGCTAAAACGTATGGATTATACATTGACGAAAGCAAGCATAGGTGTTTTTTAATGTAAAAAGTTCAGAAGGCTGTAAAATTTTTTCTAATCAATTTTAAGCAAAAATAAAAAAAGCTTGTCGTAGCCAATACATTAAACAACATATTTGCAAAGTTTTAACTGTTTTAGTCAAGAATTGTTTGTGTTAGAGTGCTAAAACGTATGGATTATACATTGATTAGTAAAAAGTTCAGAAGACTGTAAAATTTTTTCTAAACAATTTTAAGCAAAAATAAAAAAAGCGTGTCGTAGCCAATACATTAAACAACATGTTTGCAAAGTTTTAACTGTTTTAGTCAAGAATTGTTTGTGTAAGAGTGCTAAAACGTATGGATTATACATTGACGAAAGCAAGCATAGGTGTTTTTTAATGTAAAAAGTTCAGAAGGCTGTAAAATTTTTTCTAATCAATTTTAAGCAAAAATAAAAAAAGTGTGTCGTAGCCAATACATTAAACAACATGTTTGCAAAGTTTTAACTGTTTTAGTCAAGAATTGTTTGTGTAAGAGTGCTAAAACGTATGGTTTATACATTGACTATTAAAAAGTTCAGAAGACTGTAAAATTTTTTCTAAACAATTTTAAGCAAAAATAAAAAAAGCGTGTCGTAGCCAATACATTAAACAACATGTTTGCAAAGTTTTAACTGTTTTAGTCAAGAATTGTTTGTGTAAGAGTGCTAAAACGTATGGATTATACATTGACTAGTAAAAAGTTCAGAAGACTGTAAAATTTTTTCTAAACAATTTTAAGCGAAAATAAAAAAAGCGTGTCGTAGCCAATACATTAAACAACATGTTTGCAAAGTTTTAACTGTTTTAGTCAAGAATTGTTTGTGTAAGAGTGCTAAAACCTATGGATTATACATTGACTAGTAAAAAGTTCAGAAGACTGTAAAATTTTTTTTAAACAATTTTAAGCAAAAATAAAAAAAGCGTGTCGTAGCCAATACATTAAACAACATGTTTGCAAAGTTTTAACTGTTTTAGTCAAGAATTGTTTGTGTAAGAGTGCTAAAAGGTATGGATTATACATTGACTAGTAAAAAGTTCAGAAGACTGTAAAATTTTTTTTTAAACAATTTTAAGCAAAAATAAAAAAAGCGTGTCGTAGCCAATACATTAAACAACATGTTTGCAAAGTTTTAACTGTTTTAGTCAAGAATTGTTTGTGTAAGAGTGCTAAAACGTATGGTTTATACATTGACTATTAAAAAGTTCAGAAGACTGTAAAATTTTTTCTAAACAATTTTAAGCAAAAATAAAAAAAGCGTGTCGTATCCAATACATTAAACAACATGTTTGCAAAGTTTTACCTGTTTTAGTCAAGAATTGTTTGTGTAAGAGTGCTAAAACGTATGGATTATACATTGACTAGTAAAAAGTTCAGAAGACTGTAAAATTTTTTCTAAACAATTTTAAGCGAAAATAAAAAAAGTGTGTCGTAGCCAATACATTAAACAACATGTTTGCAAAGTTTTAACTGTTTTAGTCAAGAATTGTTTGTGTAAGAGTGCTAAAACGTATGGTTTATACATTGACTATTAAAAAGTTCAGAAGACTGTAAAATTTTTTCTAAACAATTTTAAGCAAAAATAAAAAAAGCGTGTCGTAGCCAATACATTAAACAACATGTTTGCAAAGTTTTAACTGTTTTAGTCAAGAATTGTTTGTGTAAGAGTGCTGAAACGTATGGATTATACATTGATTAGTAAAAAGTTCAGAAGACTGTAAAATTTTTTCTAAACAATTTTAAGCAAAAATAAAAAAAGCGTGTCGTAGCCAATACATTAAACAACATGTTTGCAAAGTTTTAACTGTTTTAGTCAAGAATTGTTTGTGTAAGAGTGCTAAAACGTATGGATTATACATTGACGAAAGCAAGCATAGGTGTTTTTTAATGTAAAAAGTTCAGAAGGCTGTTAAATTTTTTCTAATCAATTTTAAGCAAAAATAAAAAAAGTGTGTCGTAGCCAATACATTAAACAACATGTTTGCAAAGTTTTAACTGTTTTAGTCAAGAATTGTTTGTGTAAGAGTGCTAAAAGGTATGGATTATACATTGACTAGTAAAAAGTTCAGAAGACTGTAAAATTTTTTTTAAACAATTTTAAGCAAAAATAAAAAAAAGTGTGTCGTAGCCAATACATTAAACAACATGTTTGCAAAGTTTTAACTGTTTTAGTCAAGAATTGTTTGTGTAAGAGTGCTAAAACGTATGGTTTATACATTGACTAGTAAAAAGTTCAGAAGACTGTAAAATTTTTTCTAAACAATTTTAAGCAAAAATAAAAAAAGCGTGTCGTAGCCAATACATTAAACAACATGTTTGCAAAGTTTCAACTGTTTTAGTCAAGAATTGTTTGTGTAAGAGTGCTAAAACGTATGGATTATACATTGACGAAAGCAAGCATAGGTGTTTTTTAATGTAAAAAGTTCAGAAGACTGTAAAATTTTTTCTAAACAAATTTAAGCAAAAATAAAAAAAACGTGTCGTAGCCAATACATTAAACAACATATTTGCAAAGTTTTAACTGTTTTAGTCAAGAATTGTTTGTGTAAGAGTGCTAGAAGGTATGGATTATTCATTGACTAGTAAAAAGTTCAGAAGACTGTAAAATTTTTTTTTAAACAATTTTAAGCAAAAATAAAAAAAGCGTGTCGTAGCCAATACATTAAACAACATGTTTGCAAAGTTTTAACTGTTTTAGTCAAGAATTGTTTGTGTAAGAGTGCTAAAACGTATGGATTATACATTGACTAGTAAAAAGTTCAGAAGACTGTAAAATTTTTTCTAAACAATTTTAAGCAAAAATAAAAAAAGCGTGTCGTAGCCAATACATTAAACAACATGTTTGCAAAGTTTTAACTGTTTTAGTCAAGAATTGTTTGTGTAAGAGTGCTAAAACGTATGGATTATACATTGACGAAAGCAAGCATAGGTGTTTTTTAATGTAAAAAGTTCAGAAGGCTGTAAAATTTTTTCTAATCAATTTTAAGCAAAAATAAAAAAAGTGTGTCGTAGCCAATACATTAAACAACATGTTTGCAAAGTTTTAACTGTTTTAGTCAAGAATTGTTTGTGTAAGAGTGCTAAAACGTATGGATTATACATTGACGAAAGCAAGCATAGGTGTTTTTTAATGTAAAAAGTTCAGAAGGCTGTAAAATTTTTTCTAATCAATTTTAAGCAAAATTAAAAAAAAGCGTGTCGTAGCCAATACATTAAACAACATGTTTGCAAAGTTTTAACTGTTTTAGTCAAGAATTGTTTGTGTAAGAGTGCTAAAACGTATGGATTATACATTGACTAGAAAAAGTTCAGAAGACTGTAAAATTTTTACTAAACAATTTTAAGCAAAAATAAAAAAAAGCGTGTCGTAGCCAATACATTAAACAACATGTTTGCAAAGTTTTAACTGTTTTAGTCAAGAATTGTTTGTGTAAGAGTGCTTAAACGTATGGATTATACATTGACGAAAGCAAGCATAGGTGTTTTTTAATGTAAAAAGTTCAGAAGACTGTAAAATTTTTTCTAATCAATTTTAAGCAAAAATAAAAAAAGCGTGTCGTAGCCAATACATTAAACAACATGTTTGCAAAGTTTTAACTGTTTTAGTCAAGAATTGTTTGTGTAAGAGTGCTAAAACGTATGGATTATACATTGACTAGTAAAAAGTTTAGAAGACTGTAAAATATTTTCTAAACAATTTTAAGCAAAAATAAAAAAAGCGTGTCATAGCCAATACATTAAACAACATGTTTGCAAAGTTTTAACTGTTTTAGTCAAGAATTGTTTGTGTAAGAGTGCTAAAACGTATGGATTATACATTGACTAGTAAAAAGTTCAGAAGATTGTAAAATTTTTTCTAAACAATTTTAAGCAAAAATAAAAAAAGCGTGTCGTAGCCTATACATTAAACAACATGTTTGCAAAGTTTTAACTGTTTTAGTCAAGAATTGTTTGTGTAAGAGTGCTAAAACGTATGGATTATACATTGACGAAAGCAAGCATAGGTGTTTTTTAATGTAAAAAGTTCAGAAGACTGTAAAATTTTTTCTAATCAATTTTAAGCAAAAATAAAAAAAGCGTGTCGTAGCCAATACATTAAACAACATGTTTGCAAAGTTTTAACTGTTTTAGTCAAGAATTGTTTGTGTAAGAGTGCTGAAACGTATGGATTATACATTGACTAGTAAAAAGTTCAGAAGACTGTAAAATATTTTCTATACAATTTTAAGCAAAAATAAAAAAAGCGTGTCGTAGCCAATACATTAAACAACATGTTTGCAAAGTTTTAACTGTTTTAGTCAAGAATTGTTTGTGTAAGAGTGCTAAAACGTATGGATTATACATTGACTAGTAAAAAGTTCAGAAGACTGTAAAATTTTTTATAAACAATTTTAAGCAAAAATAAAAAGAGCGTGTCGTAGCCAATACATTAAACAACATGTTTGCAAAGTTTTAACTGTTTTAGTCAAGAATTGTTTGTGTAAGAGTGCTAAAACGTATGGATTATACATTGACGAAAGCAAGCATAGGTGTTTTTTAATGTAAAAAGTTCAGAAGGCTGTAAAATTTTTTCTAATCAATTTTAAGCAAAAATAAAAAAAGCGTGTCGTAGCCAATACATTAAACAACATTTTTGCAAAGTTTTAACTGTTTTAGTCAAGAATTGTTCGTGTAAGAGTGCTAAAACGTATGGATTATACATTGACTAGTAAAAAGTTCAGAAGACTGTAAAATTTTTTTTAAACAATTTTAAGCAAAAATAAAAAAAGCGTGTCGTAGCCAATACATTAAACAACATGTTTGCAAAGTTTTAACTGTTTTAGTCAAGAATTGTTTGTGTAAGAGTGCTAAAACGTATGGATTATACATTGACTAGTAAAAAGTTCAGAAGACTGTAAAATTTTTTTAAACAATTTTAAGCAAAAATAAAAAAATCGTGTCGTAGCCAATACATTAAACAACATGTTTGCAAAGTTTTAACTGTTTTAGTCAAGAATTGTTTGTGTAAGAGTGCTAAAACGTATGGATTATACATTGACTAGTAAAAAGTTCAGAAGACTGTAAAATTTTTTCTAAACAATTTTAAGCAAAAATAAAAAAAGCGTGTCGTAGCCAATACATTAAACAACATGTTTGCAAAGTTTCAACTGTTTTAGTCAAGAATTGTTTGTGTAAGAGTGCTAAAACGTATGGATTATACATTGACTAGTAAAAAGTTCAGAAGACTGTAAAATTTTTTTTAAACAATTTTAAGCAAAAATAAAAAAATCGTGTCGTAGCCAATACATTAAACAACATGTTTGCAAAGTTTTAACTGTTTTAGTCAAGAATTGTTTGTGTAAGAGTGCTAAAACGTATGGTTTATACATTGACTAGTAAAAAGTTCAGAAGACTGTAAAATTTTTTCTAAACAATTTTAAGCAAAAATAAAAAAAGCGTGTCGTAGCCAATACATTAAACAACATGTTTGCAAAGTTTCAACTGTTTTAGTCAAGAATTGTTTGTGTAAGAGTGCTAAAACGTATGGATTATACATTGACGAAAGCAAGCATAGGTGTTTTTTAATGTAAAAAGTTCAGAAGACTGTAAAATTTTTTCTAAACAAATTTAAGCAAAAATAAAAAAAACGTGTCGTAGCCAATACATTAAACAACATATTTGCAAAGTTTTAACTGTTTTAGTCAAGAATTGTTTGTGTAAGAGTGCTAGAAGGTATGGATTATTCATTGACTAGTAAAAAGTTCAGAAGACTGTAAAATTTTTTTTAAACAATTTTAAGCAAAAATAAAAAAAGCGTGTCGTAGCCAATACATTAAACAACATGTTTGCAAAGTTTTAACTGTTTTAGTCAAGAATTGTTTGTGTAAGAGTGCTAAAACGTATGGATTATACATTGACGAAAGCAAGCATAGGTGTTTTTTAATGTAAAAAGTTCAGAAGACTGTAAAATTTTTTCTAATCAATTTTAAGCAAAAATAAAAAAAGCGTGTCGTAGCCAATACATTAAACAACATGTTTGCAAAGTTTTAACTGTTTTAGTCAAGAATTGTTTGTGTAAGAGTGCTGAAACGTATGGATTATACATTGACTAGTAAAAAGTTCAGAAGACTGTAAAATATTTTTTATACAATTTTAAGCAAAAATAAAAAAAGCGTGTCGTAGCCAATACATTAAACAACATGTTTGCAAAGTTTTAACTGTTTTAGTCAAGAATTGTTTGTGTAAGAGTGCTAAAACGTATGGATTATACATTGACTAGTAAAAAGTTCAGAAGACTGTAAAATTTTTTATAAACAATTTTAAGCAAAAATAAAAAGAGCGTGTCGTAGCCAATACATTAAACAACATGTTTGCAAAGTTTTAACTGTTTTAGTCAAGAATTGTTTGTGTAAGAGTGCTAAAACGTATGGATTATACATTGACGAAAGCAAGCATAGGTGTTTTTTAATGTAAAAAGTTCAGAAGGCTGTAAAATTTTTTCTAATCAATTTTAAGCAAAAATAAAAAAAGCGTGTCGTAGCCAATACATTAAACAACATTTTTGCAAAGTTTTAACTGTTTTAGTCAAGAATTGTTCGTGTAAGAGTGCTAAAACGTATGGATTATACATTGACTAGTAAAAAGTTCAGAAGACTGTAAAATTTTTTTTAAACAATTTTAAGCAAAAATAAAAAAAGCGTGTCGTAGCCAATACATTAAACAACATGTTTGCAAAGTTTTAACTGTTTTAGTCAAGAATTGTTTGTGTAAGAGTGCTAAAACGTATGGATTATACATTGACTAGTAAAAAGTTCAGAAGACTGTAAAATTTTTTTTAAACAATTTTAAGCAAAAATAAAAAAAGCGTGTCGTAGCCAATACATTAAACAACATGTTTGCAAAGTTTTAACTGTTTTAGTCAAGAATTGTTTGTGTAAGAGTGCTAAAACGTATGGATTATACATTGACTAGTAAAAAGTTCAGAAGACTGTAAAATTTTTTTTAAACAATTTTAAGCAAAAATAAAAAAAGCGTGTCGTAGCCAATACATTAAACAACATGTTTGCAAAGTTTTAACTGTTTTAGTCAAGAATTGTTTGTGTAAGAGTGCTAAAACGTATGGATTATACATTGACTAGTAAAAAGTTCAGAAGACTGTAAAATTTTTTTTAAACAATTTTAAGCAAAAATAAAAAAATCGTGTCGTAGCCAATACATTAAACAACATGTTTGCAAAGTTTTAACTGTTTTAGTCAAGAATTGTTTGTGTAAGAGTGCTAAAACGTATGGATTATACATTGACTAGTAAAAAGTTCAGAAGACTGTAAAATTTTTTCTAAACAATTTTAAGCAAAAATAAAAAAAGCGTGTCGTAGCCAATACATTAAACAACATGTTTGCAAAGTTTCAACTGTTTTAGTCAAGAATTGTTTGTGTAAGAGTGCTAAAACGTATGGATTATACATTGACTAGTAAAAAGTTCAGAAGACTGTAAAATTTTTTTTAAACAATTTTAAGCAAAAATAAAAAAATCGTGTCGTAGCCAATACATTAAACAACATGTTTGCAAAGTTTTAACTGTTTTAGTCAAGAATTGTTTGTGTAAGAGTGCTAAAACGTATGGTTTATACATTGACTAGTAAAAAGTTCAGAAGACTGTAAAATTTTTTCTAAACAATTTTAAGCAAAAATAAAAAAAGCGTGTCGTAGCCAATACATTAAACAACATGTTTGCAAAGTTTCAACTGTTTTAGTCAAGAATTGTTTGTGTAAGAGTGCTAAAACGTATGGATTATACATTGACGAAAGCAAGCATAGGTGTTTTTTAATGTAAAAAGTTCAGAAGACTGTAAAATTTTTTCTAAACAAATTTAAGCAAAAATAAAAAAAACGTGTCGTAGCCAATACATTAAACAACATATTTGCAAAGTTTTAACTGTTTTAGTCAAGAATTGTTTGTGTAAGAGTGCTAGAAGGTATGGATTATTCATTGACTAGTAAAAAGTTCAGAAGACTGTAAAATTTTTTTTAAACAATTTTAAGCAAAAATAAAAAAAGCGTGTCGTAGCCAATACATTAAACAACATGTTTGCAAAGTTTTAACTGTTTTAGTCAAGAATTGTTTGTGTAAGAGTGCTAAAACGTATGGATTATACATTGACTAGTAAAAAGTTCAGAAGACTGTAAAATTTTTTCTAAACAATTTTAAGCAAAAATAAAAAAAGCGTGTCGTAGCCAATACATTAAACAACATGTTTGCAAAGTTTTAACTGTTTTAGTCAAGAATTGTTTGTGTAAGAGTGCTAAAACGTATGGATTATACATTGACGAAAGCAAGCATAGGTGTTTTTTAATGTAAAAAGTTCAGAAGGCTGTAAAATTTTTTCTAATCAATTTTAAGCAAAAATAAAAAAAGTGTGTCGTAGCCAATACATTAAACAACATGTTTGCAAAGTTTTAACTGTTTTAGTCAAGAATTGTTTGTGTAAGAGTGCTAAAACGTATGGATTATACATTGACGAAAGCAAGCATAGGTGTTTTTTAATGTAAAAAGTTCAGAAGGCTGTAAAATTTTTTCTAATCAATTTTAAGCAAAATTAAAAAAAAGCGTGTCGTAGCCAATACATTAAACAACATGTTTGCAAAGTTTTAACTGTTTTAGTCAAGAATTGTTTGTGTAAGAGTGCTAAAACGTATGGATTATACATTGACTAGAAAAAGTTCAGAAGACTGTAAAATTTTTACTAAACAATTTTAAGCAAAAATAAAAAAAAGCGTGTCGTAGCCAATACATTAAACAACATGTTTGCAAAGTTTTAACTGTTTTAGTCAAGAATTGTTTGTGTAAGAGTGCTTAAACGTATGGATTATACATTGACGAAAGCAAGCATAGGTGTTTTTTAATGTAAAAAGTTCAGAAGACTGTAAAATTTTTTCTAATCAATTTTAAGCAAAAATAAAAAAAGCGTGTCGTAGCCAATACATTAAACAACATGTTTGCAAAGTTTTAACTGTTTTAGTCAAGAATTGTTTGTGTAAGAGTGCTAAAACGTATGGATTATACATTGACTAGTAAAAAGTTTAGAAGACTGTAAAATATTTTCTAAACAATTTTAAGCAAAAATAAAAAAAGCGTGTCATAGCCAATACATTAAACAACATGTTTGCAAAGTTTTAACTGTTTTAGTCAAGAATTGTTTGTGTAAGAGTGCTAAAACGTATGGATTATACATTGACTAGTAAAAAGTTCAGAAGATTGTAAAATTTTTTCTAAACAATTTTAAGCAAAAATAAAAAAAGCGTGTCGTAGCCTATACATTAAACAACATGTTTGCAAAGTTTTAACTGTTTTAGTCAAGAATTGTTTGTGTAAGAGTGCTAAAACGTATGGATTATACATTGACGAAAGCAAGCATAGGTGTTTTTTAATGTAAAAAGTTCAGAAGACTGTAAAATTTTTTCTAATCAATTTTAAGCAAAAATAAAAAAAGCGTGTCGTAGCCAATACATTAAACAACATGTTTGCAAAGTTTTAACTGTTTTAGTCAAGAATTGTTTGTGTAAGAGTGCTGAAACGTATGGATTATACATTGACTAGTAAAAAGTTCAGAAGACTGTAAAATATTTTCTATACAATTTTAAGCAAAAATAAAAAAAGCGTGTCGTAGCCAATACATTAAACAACATGTTTGCAAAGTTTTAACTGTTTTAGTCAAGAATTGTTTGTGTAAGAGTGCTAAAACGTATGGATTATACATTGACTAGTAAAAAGTTCAGAAGACTGTAAAATTTTTTATAAACAATTTTAAGCAAAAATAAAAAGAGCGTGTCGTAGCCAATACATTAAACAACATGTTTGCAAAGTTTTAACTGTTTTAGTCAAGAATTGTTTGTGTAAGAGTGCTAAAACGTATGGATTATACATTGACGAAAGCAAGCATAGGTGTTTTTTAATGTAAAAAGTTCAGAAGGCTGTAAAATTTTTTCTAATCAATTTTAAGCAAAAATAAAAAAAGCGTGTCGTAGCCAATACATTAAACAACATTTTTGCAAAGTTTTAACTGTTTTAGTCAAGAATTGTTCGTGTAAGAGTGCTAAAACGTATGGATTATACATTGACTAGTAAAAAGTTCAGAAGACTGTAAAATTTTTTTTAAACAATTTTAAGCAAAAATAAAAAAAGCGTGTCGTAGCCAATACATTAAACAACATGTTTGCAAAGTTTTAACTGTTTTAGTCAAGAATTGTTTGTGTAAGAGTGCTAAAACGTATGGATTATACATTGACTAGTAAAAAGTTCAGAAGACTGTAAAATTTTTTTTAAACAATTTTAAGCAAAAATAAAAAAATCGTGTCGTAGCCAATACATTAAACAACATGTTTGCAAAGTTTTAACTGTTTTAGTCAAGAATTGTTTGTGTAAGAGTGCTAAAACGTATGGATTATACATTGACTAGTAAAAAGTTCAGAAGACTGTAAAATTTTTTCTAAACTATTTTAAGCAAAAATAAAATAAGCGTGTCGTAGCCAATACATTAAACAACATGTTTGCAAAGTTTTAACTGTTTTAGTCAAGAATTGTTTGTGTAAGAGTGCTAAAACGTATGGATTATACATTGAAGAAAGCAAGCATAGGTGTTTTTTAATGTAAAAAGTTCAGAAGGCTGTAAAATTTTTTCTAATCAATTTTAAGCAAAAATAAAAAAAGCGTGTCGTAGCCAATACATTAAACAACATGTTTGCAAAGTTTTAACTGTTTTAGTCAAGAATTGTTTGTGTAAGAGTGCTGAAACGTATGGATTATACATTGACTAGTAAAAAGTTCAGAAGACTGTAAAATATTTTCTAAACAATTTTAAGCAAAAATAAAAAAAGCGTGTCGTAGCCAATACATTAAACAACATGTTTGCAAAATTTTAACTGTTTTAGTCAAGAATTGTTTGTGTAAGAGTGCTAAAACGTATGGATTATACATTGACTAGTAAAAAGTTCAGAAGACTGTTAAATTTTTTCTAAACAATTTTAAGCAAAAATAAAAAAAGCGTGTCGTAGCCAATACATTAAACAACATGTTTGCAAAGTTTTAACTGTTTTAGTCAAGAATTGTTTGTGTAAGAGTGCTAAAACGTATGGATTATACATTGACGAAAGCAAGCATAGGTGTTTTTTAATGTAAAAAGTTCAGAATGCTGTAAAATTTTTTCTAATCAATTTTAAGCAAAAATAAAAAAAGCGTGTCGTAGCCAATACATTAAACAACATGTTTGCAAAGTTTTAACTGTTTTAGTCAAGAATTGTTTGTGTAAGAGTGCTAAAACGTATGGATTATACATTGACTAGTAAAAAGTTCAGAAGACTGTAAAATTTTTTCTAAATAATTTTAAGCAAAAATAAAACAAGCGTGTCGTAGCCAATACATTAAACAACATGTTTGCAAAGTTTTAACTGTTTTAGTCAAGAATTGTTTGTGTAAGAGTGCTAAAACGTATGGATTAAACATTGACGAAAGCAAGCATAGGTGTTTTTTAATGTAAAAAGTTCAGAAGACTGTAAAATTTTTTCTAAACAAATTTAAGCAAAAATAAAAAAAACGTGTCGTAGCCAATACATTAAACAACATATTTCAAAGTTTTAACTGTTTTAGTCAAGAATTGTTTGTGTAAGAGTGCTAAAAGGTATGGATTATACATTGACTAGTAAAAAGTTCAGAAGACTGTAAAATTTTTTTTAAACAATTTTAAGCAAAAATAAAAAAAGCGTGTCGTAGCCAATACATTAAACAACATGTTTGCAAAGTTTTAACTGTTTTAGTCAAGAATTGTTTGTGTAAGAGTGCTAAAACGTATGGATTATACATTGACGAAAGCAAGCATAGGTGTTTTTTAATGTAAAAAGTTCAAAAGGCTGTAAAATTTTTTCTAATCAATTTTAAGCAAAAATAAAAAAAGCGTGTCGTAGCCAATACATTAAACAACATGTTTGCAAAGTTTTAACTGTTTTAGTCAAGAATTGTTTGTGTAAGAGTGCTAAAACGTATGGATTATACATTGACTAGTAAAAAGTTTAGAAGACTGTAAAATTTTTTCTAAACAATTTTAAGCAAAAATAAAAAAAGCGTGTCGTAGCCAATACATTAAACAACATATTTCAAAGTTTTAACTGTTTTAGTCAAGAATTGTTTGTGTAAGAGTGCTAAAAGGTATGGATTATACATTGACTAGTAAAAAGTTCAGAAGACTGTAAAATTTTTTTTAAACAATTTTAAGCAAAAATAAAAAAAGCGTGTCGTAGCCAATACATTAAACAACATGTTTGCAAAGTTTTAACTGTTTTAGTCAAGAATTGTTTGTGTAAGAGTGCTGAAACGTATGGATTATACATTGACTAGTAAAAAGTTCAGAAGACTGTAAAATTTTTTCTAAACAATTTTAAGCAAAAATAAAAAAAGCGTGTCGTAGCCAATACATTAAACAACATGTTTGCAAAGTTTTAACTGTTTTAGTCAAGAATTGTTTGTGTAAGAGTGCTAAAACGTATGGATTATACATTGACGAAAGCAAGCATAGGTGTTTTTTAATGTAAAAAGTTCAGAAGGCTGTAAAATTTTTTCTAATCAATTTTAAGCAAAAATAAAAAAAGCGTGTCGTAGCCAATACATTAAACAACATGTTTGCAAAGTTTTAACTGTTTTAGTCAAGAATTGTTTGTGTAAGAGTGCTAAAACGTATGGATTATACATTGACTAGTAAAAAGTTTAGAAGACTTTAAAATTTTTTCTAAACAATTTTAAGCAAAAATAAAAAAAGCGTGTCGTAGCCAATACATTAAACAACATGTTTGCAAAGTTTTAACTGTTTTAGTCAAGAATTGTTTGTGTAAGAGTGCTAAAACGTATGGATTATACATTGACGAAAGCAAGCATAGGTGTTTTTTAATGTAAAAAGTTCAGAAGGCTGTAAAATTTTTTCTAATCAATTTTAAGCAAAAATAAAAAAAGCGTGTCGTAGCCAATACATTAAACAACATTTTTGCAAAGTTTTAACTGTTTTAGTCAAGAATTGTTTGTGTAAGAGTGCTAAAACGTATGGATTATACATTGACTAGTAAAAAGTTCAGAAGACTGTAAAATTTTTTCTAAACAATTTTAAGCAAAAATAAAAAAAGCGTGTCGTAGCCAATACATTAAACAACATGTTTGCAAAGTTTTAACTGTTTTAGTCAAGAATTGTTTGTGTAAGAGTGCTAAAACTTATGGATTATACATTGACTAGTAAAAAGTTCAGAAGACTGTAAATTTTTTTTAAACATTTTTAAGCAAAAATAAAAAAAGCGTGTCGTAGCCAATACATTAAACAACATGTTTGCAAAGTTTTAACTGTTTTAGTCAAGAATTGTTTGTGTAAGAGTGCTAAAACGTATGGATTAAACATTGACTAGTAAAAAGTTCAGAAGACTGTAAAATTTTTTCTAAACAATTTTAAGCAAAAATAAAAAAGCGTGTCGTAGCCAATACATTAAACAACATGTTTTCAAAGTTTTAACTGTTTTAGTCAAGAATTGTTTGTGTAAGAGTGCTAAAACGTATGGATTATACATTGACGAAAGCAAGCATAGGTGTTTTTTAATGTAAAAAGTTCAGAAGGCTGTAAAATTTTTTCTAATCAATTTTAAGCAAAAATAAAAAAAGCTTGTCGTAGACAATACATTAAACAACATGTTTGCAAAGTTTTAACTGTTTTAGTCAAGAATTGTTTGTGTAAGACTGCTAAAACGTATGGATTATACATTGACTAGTAAAAAGTTCAGAAGACTGTAAAATATTTTCTAAACAATTTTAAGCAAAAAAAAAAAAGCGTGTCGTAGCCAATACATTAAACAACATGTTTGCTAAGTTTTAACTGTTTTAGTCAAGAATTGTTTGTGTAAGAGTGCTAAAACGTATGGATTATACATTGACTAGTAAAAAGTTCAGAAGACTGTAAAATTTTTTCTAATCAATTTTAAGCAAAAATAAAAAAAGCGTGTCGTAGCGAATACATTAAACAACATATTTGCAAAGTTTTAACTGTTTTAGTCAAGAATTGTTTGTGTTAGAGTGCTAAAACGTATGGATTATACATTGATTAGTAAAAAGTTCAGAAGACTGTAAAATTTTTTCTAAACAATTTTAGGCAAAAATAAAAAAAGCGTGTCGTAGCCAATACATTAAACAACATGTTTGCAAAGTTTTAACTGTTTTAGTCAAGAATTGTTTGTGTAAGAGTGCTAAAACGTATGGATTATACATTGACGAAAGCAAGCATAGGTGTTTTTTAATGTAAAAAGTTCAGAAGGCTGTAAAATTTTTTCTAATCAATTTTAAGCAAAAATAAAAAAAGTGTGTCGTAGCCAATACATTAAACAACATGTTTGCAAAGTTTTAACTGTTTTAGTCAAGAATTGTTTGTGTAAGAGTGCTAAAAGGTATGGATTATACATTGACTAGTAAAAAGTTCAGAAGACTGTAAAATTTTTTTTAAACAATTTTAAGCAAAAATAAAAAAAGCGTGTCGTAGCCAATACATTAAACAACATGTTTGCAAAGTTTTAACTGTTTTAGTCAAGAATTGTTTGTGTAAGAGTGCTAAAACGTATGGTTTATACATTGACTAGTAAAAAGTTCAGAAGACTGTAAAATTTTTTCTAAACAATTTTAAGCAAAAATAAAAAAAGCTTGTCGTAGCCAATACATTAAACAACATGTTTGCAAAGTTTTAACTGTTTTAGTCAAGAATTGTTTGTGTTAGAGTGCTAAAACGTATGGATTATACATTGACGAAAGCAAGCATAGATGTTTTTTAATGTAAAAAGTTCAGAAGGCTGTAAAATTTTTTCTAATCAATTTTAAGCAAAAATAAAAAAAGCGTGTCGTAGCCAATACAATAAACAACATGTTTGCAAAGTTTTAACTGTTTTAGTCAAGAATTGTTTGTGTAAGAGTGCTAAAACGTATGGATTATACATTGACTAGTAAAAAGTTTAGAAGACTGTAAAATTTTTTCTAAACAAT
>NW_028140543.1:0-23691 GCF_965202585.1 Thalia democratica | reverse complement strand
TAAAGTTTTTTAAATATCAATAGATAGCTTATAAACAAACATAATTGTTAATATGCTATGTAGTGAAACCGTTAGTTTTAATTATTTTTTTTAATAAATGAATAAACCACATCTAAAAAATTTATTGCAGGCTACCTTATTCGGAGCAGTTGCAATAAAAAATTTAGAAAGCAAAATTTAAAGAGCAATTATAATAAAAAGATCACTGATCAAACAATAAACTGTGTACTGAATTTACTTGTGTTCTGAAAATCAAACAAAACCACTTTTTAAGTTATTTTTATTAAAAAAAATTCTATCTGTTTTACATAAGTTGTTTTCAAGCTAAAGAGTGATTCGTAGGCCAGAGAATACAGCTAGATAAGCCATTACATTTTCCACTTCAGCAGTAAAAACAGTAAAAAAACTTATAATAAGATTAAAAAATTAAAATTATGCTTTTTTTATTAGTAAGTAGATTTTTTTAAATAAGTCAAATGCCAGTTTAAACTTTCCTAAATTTTTTTGTCAGTCTGAAACAATTTAGCTAGAATTTTTTAGTTATTATGTTAGATGATAGTATCTTTCATGATAATAACTTATATGAAAATAAATGACTTTAAGTACTATTTATGCTTACACTAATTCAGGGTTTCCCAAAGTGGCTAATTTTCCCCCTTTGAGGCCATGAGCAGTAAAAGAGCAACATGGGGGCATGAGGTAATGCTTTAAAACTTACACTAAATATTCTGGAGTTGATGATGAAGAGCAAATAAAAACTTTTAAAAAAGGTAGTTTTGTGAGTGATCTTGTTTAGCTGAATATTCTACACATGTGTCGCTGATTGGCTGATCTATTTTCATAGAGATAAAACTATCCAACCGTAAATTTTGATGCTTATATAATATTTTGGAGCCACAAGTTGTTACAAGTTAGCAAAAGGCTTAGTTTTAAATTCAAAAATCTTACTAGTTTCAGAAATTTGTATACAATTTAACTGTAATACATCTGTAGGATGAGAAAAAATTATCAAATAATAATTTAACTTAATAATAATTATTTAATTAGGATTGTTTATGTTTACTGCTAACATAAGGTTATGAGTGGTGGGGTTCATTATTTTGGTTTAAAAATTCACAGTAATTACCTAGGATGAAGTTGCACCAATGTCAAGGTGAAATTATATTGAATTTAGTGTTGAATGAAGTTTTATTTATACATAATTTTTCTATAAACTTCTCATCGAACCATCTTTTAATAATATTTTGATACTTACATACAAAAAATTTATCTATATATGACGTTTAAACAACATTTTATTGTTTATTTTATATACAAAATGTACTAAATACCATTGTTTTTATTGTAACTGATTAAGTTATAACGTTTTTAGGTTTTCTTATTTTTTCTGAGTTTTAACATAAAAATTTAATCACTATTGATTATTCTATATTTTTCACCCAAAACTACGTTTCTTTTAATTGTTTATTTAAAATTTACGTAAATTTGGTTTTTTATAGGTAATTATTAAAAAATTATTAATACTTAGTGGTTTACAAAAACACTAATTAAATTATTAAAAACTAACTGTTTTATGTTATATTACTTAAATTAGTTATTTTTCAAGTTAACTTAATACATCTAAGTTTAAAATATTAGAGTTGTTTTAGATTTTTTTTTAACAATATGTTTGCTTTTTGAATGTTATCGCATCATTTTGTCCCTGGTTTCGTAATAATTTAAAATTTTAAAAATTTTTTTATGCTCTTTAGCGCTACAAATTTTAAACAAATCAGCGACGCATTGGTGGAATATTCAGCAGGATCTTGTTTGTAGCTTTTTTAATTTTTTAACGGAGTCCGTTTCAAAAAAAATTTGGAAAACCCTGCACTAGTTACAGCACTTGATTATTTCATAGTCTTTTCACGAGATATTTTATGATTAAAGTTAAATAACACTTGTATGTAAGAACAAAAGTTACCGATATGAATTATTAAGTCATTTCTTAACGTTTTATAGGTAGTTTTTTCTTGATAATAACTTTAATAGGAAGTTTTTAAACTTAAGGTTATACACACGAAAAACATTCAAGTTTGCTATGATATTAAACAAGGTTAGGTCCGGCTTACATCGTTTTAATTGCCATATAAGTTATTTTTTTTAAAACTTTTCTTTTCTTGTTTTTGCTGCAAGTTATCTGTAAACTGTTTTAAATTGTTAGCATTTAAGAAAATTAAAAAATTAACTGTTAAAGAAATTTTGGTATACATTGTTGCTTTTATTATCGATTTTGTATATCTTTATTTAATGCGTACATTAGGCAGGTGCGTACCTCTTAAAGTGCCTACCTTACCGAAGTCTTTACTTTTTTAAAAGCACATTCATGAAATTTGGACCTGGTAGTAAATTTCTATTGAGTATCATATAATTTGAAAAAATTCCTGGGAATGTTGTTGAATATGGTGTGCCCCGGTTCGTGCGTTTAACTGATACATTTTTATTTATAATTTCCATTAGTTTAATTTAGTAAATAGTTAATGGTTACGGTTAGTGCACCATTCTTTTGGTTACTCAAAAAACATTGAATCTTGTAAAGTTTGTTTTCATTTTGATGAATGGAAGAAAAATAATAAGATCATTGACTTGATTGTTATTGATTTACAAAGACTTACAACTGCAGCCGACCTATCTTTTGAGAGTCTTGTTGTAATGTGACGGTTTTTTTTTATTTTTTTTTTAATCAGAAAAGTAACGAGTGTGAAGTTAGCTTGATAACGTTTTTCAAGAATTTTAAACATTAGAACCAATTATTTTCCTTATCTTAATAGCTAGATAAAAACTTTTTTTAAACGAGCGGTCTTTAATATGCAAAAAAAATGGACCTCTTTTAAAGCAACAAAATTTCTTCTAACAAAAATTATTTTGAATGCTGAAATTTATTTTTATTAAAATTTAAAATCGGCTTATGAGCTTCAAGAAACATTTTATAAAAGTAATTAGAAAATATTGGAATTTGCTTCTCATACAAAAACTTTTTATGAATTTCTGTATTAACTTTTGTTAGTAGATACTGTGTAATTAGAGTCAAACTAACACTTTTATTTTCATATTTTGCACAAAAAAAAAGCTTTTTGTCTAAGATAATATTCTAGATAATTTTAATAAATAGAATATATATTTAGATCTTTATAATTATGCTTGTCTAAATTACACGTGTGTTTTTCAAAGTATGCTCTTCTGCACTACAGTAATTAGAAAATAATACTCTGTTGAGCGCAGACATTTTAATTATAAGTAAATAACATTAATTCATTCTTTTATTCTGTGAAAAGGTACTGTTTAATATTTTTAAGAAAATGTATTCTGTTAATTAATAATAATGATTATATTTCTACCATAATTCAGATTGCCTCCCATTACTCAGGGTAGTTTGTATATTTTTCATGAATCAGGCTATTTTTTTAACACCATTTCTTTTTGTTTTCTTAAGTTTGTATTTTGTAAATTTAAAATTTATAGATATCTAAGCTTGTATTTCTTCAAGTTTTAGGCTCATATCATTTTTTTTTTATTTAATATGAGTTAATGCTAGTTTTTTGTAACTTGAAAATTTTTGTACTTACGTATTTGCATAACAAAATTTTCCATTAACAATTCTATTAAATTTGTTTTTTATGTATTTATACATAGTCGTACAATAAAAGCACTCTTTGTTAATAAAAATGATAGTATTTAAACACATGTTATTTTGTACTTTTAAAAACTTGTGTTTTGTATTGGAATACCACAAATTTCTCATTAATATAAAAACCATATTTTAAGAGAACCTTTAAATATATTATAAAATTGTTCCTTGAATATTTTTTTTATGGTAATATATAAAAAAACATTTGACAAAATAAAGTGACACAATAAGATAAAGTGCTATAAAAAACAGTTTTTTATAAAAACAGCTCAAGTTATGCAGCCTTATTGTTAAATGTACTATCTACCTAAAACTTTTCCCAAACTTTTTTTTTCAAGAGGCCTTCTTTAAAGAAATTAAAAAGCCGTTGCCTCCTCCAACAAGGTTCTCAAAAAACTACCATCAAAACTGTTTTTTTAAACCTTATTTTTCTTTTTATCATTAACTTCAAAGTATCTAGTGTAAGTTTCAAATTATAGCCTTGTGGCTCCCCCTTTTTACAGCTTGTGGCCCCTAATTTTTTTCCATAATATGTAGTATAAGTTTACAAACTACCATTGAAAACGCCTAAGACTTTTTTTTTGATCTTCATCACCAACTCTAGAATATATAGTGTAATGGCCCATTTACTGCTCAGGGACCCCTCTTTGCTGCTCATAGCCACCTAAATTTCTGTAATTGCCCAGATTGGGAAACTCTGATATAGTTTTTGATAATTCTAACTAATGTACTATAATTTCACAACTCTCTAAACCAGAGTTTCCTGAACTTTTTTTTTTCTTAATTTCCCCTTTTAAAGAAATTTAAATAGCTTTTGCCCCTCCAACAAAACTAATCAAAAAGCTACCTTTTAAAACACTCAGAGATTTTTTTTTGATTTTCATCTGCAACTCAAGAATAACTAGTATAAGTTTCAAAATTCCTAATAAAAACACCTAAGACCTTTTTGTTTTAATCTTCATCTGCAACTCAAAGATATCTAGTATAAGTTTTAAAATTACTAATAAAAACACTAAGACTTTTTTTTTGCTCTTCATCTGCAACTCCAAAATGTCTAGTGTAAGTTTCAAAATTCCTAATAAAAACATCTAAAACCTTTTTTGCTCTTCATCTGCAACTCAAGAATTTCTAGTGTAGGTTTTAAAATTTTAAAGTTTCCCCTTTCGCCTCTTTCTTAATTATTGCCCCTCAACTTACTCAAATTGCCCCAGGGTGCGATATTGCCCACTCTGGGAAAACCTGGTCTAAACTTTACCTTGAAAAGCACCTATTTTTGTCCAGTTTGATTTTATCAACTTTAAAAACGACTTTATAGTAATATAGTTATTGTATACGTTTTTAATTTTCCTAATTACAAGTTAACTTGGTAGTTGTACAAAAGTTTTAAATAAAAGTTTTATCAGGGTTGCTAAGAAACCTGGAATCCTTGAAAAACCTGGAATTTGACAATTTAGGCTAATAAAACCTGGAAAAGCTTAAAATTTAAGAAAAAAATATCTGGAGTTTTGAATAAAAATCACTACAAAACTTGGAATAAAAATAAAACTACTTAAAGCCGGGAAAACCCTGGAATTTTAAACAACTTTTACATGTGAAGTAGTAAGCTTTCGATTTGACAGAAAAAATCTATAGTATAGATATAGAAACTTTGTCATCATCAAAAAAAAAAAAATCAAAAAACACATTTAAAGTAGCTTTACATTATCTTTCCAATGTTTTTATACTACTTAACACAGTGTTTTACCTTAAACTTAATTTTGATAAACTAAAAATAGACCCTTTAGCGTGTAATTTTAAAAACGTGGAGAAAACTTGCTAAAAACCCTGTTTTATTATATTAAATTTTTTTTTGCAAAAAAACCTTTACTTGAAATTAGTATTTTCACAGAAAACTTAAGTTTCATTTTTAAATCCAACGAAAGTGTTTTTATCTCAAACTTATTTACAATCGGAAGTGATATACATAATACTTTCATTTTATTATGAGGGTAAAAACCTATCAAGAATAAAAATTATAAGATAAGCTGTTTTATACCTAAAAGTTTATTCAAATCACTATTTGTACACAAAGTTTTAAAAAGAGTTTTGATAACTTATGGTGCATAAATTGTTTAATTTAATGATAAATTAAGCAGTAGCCTGTATTTTTTATATGTAATGTGTAACGTGTTTTCTACAAATTAAGAATGAATTTAAAAAAAGATTGTTTTTTGTTACAGTTAGTGAAGTTGTTTTAAAATTGTCGTATTAAAAGTAAAATGTTTTTATTAGCAATTACAAATCTGTAAAACTTTTGTATACTTGATACTATTGTACACCTCATTGTTGAATTATATTAAGCAATATTTTTTAGTTAAGACAAACAGCTTTATTACAACTCATTATTTAAAAGAATTTATGAGAAAAGTTTTGTAGTTTTTTAGTGTAAAACTATACTTATTTTATAGATTAGGATCAAAATAGATAATTCTTATTAAGAGTTTTTATGTACAGGTTAACTTTTTTGAAGTAAGAGAATTAAATAGACGAATGTGTTAAGCATGTTGAGCAACAAATTAAGTAAAAATGTTACAACATTTAATATTTAAATGCTTGTATCCATTGTCAACAAGTTACTAATCATTCTTACACATGCTTTAACAATTTAAAAGTCAAACTGTGTAAATTTTTCCTGATATATTTTCTTTGTTTTTTTACGTTTAATTTTTAAGTTTTTTATTATTATGAAAAAATAAAAAATCTAATAATACGTACACAAAAAGATAAAACGCGTTGATCTCTAACGTAAGTTACATCAAATGGCGGCGAATTAAACCCTTGTGGCACACCTGTTGAGTGCGAAACAATAAATTAAAAATTTTAATTTTTCTTTGATATTTAGAAATTTCTTTAACTTTGAACAAAAGCGAACAGTGCTGCTTGATTGACCTCATTTAACTTATTTGACCCGCATATTCTTTTAAGCAAACTCTTAGAGATAAGGTCTACCAATTCTGATTTACAACATGCGAACACAAAATACAAGCAATATAAATAAAAGAAGCTCAGGACTTATGTAAAAGTAAAGGAGGTAGTAGCAAATAAGTGGGTTATTTCCACAGTAAACAATAATTAGTTTTTTTTTTGCTTCAAACAGTGGCAAATTTACAGCATCATAAGTCATTTAAAATACACTTTATGTGTAGCTTAACTGATAAGTATTATTGATTTAAACTTTTTGACATTTCTAACCGTTAAAATTTCATAAAATTCTTGAAAAGTATGTTTACTACTTTAAAATTTTATTTTAAAACTCTTAAGAATTTATTTCAGTAAATAAATGTTTTTACACTCTTTTGATTATAAAAGTATTGATTATCATACATTAAAACAAATCGTATCATATCACGTATAATTAAATAGCATTTTTTTTTAAGTTTATAACGCAACTTGTAGTTTGTACTAAATTTAGTTACAAAATAGAACCAATTTAAATCTATGTATTTTAGAATTATACTTTTGTTTTGTATTGATGTAATTTTGAGAAAGTTAAATAACAAAGCTATGTTCTTACTTAATAAATACTTATGTGCATAAAACTAATAAATATCTATACGTTTACATTGTTATTATTTAGCGAACAAAAAGCTTTGATACTTTTGTACGAGTTAAGACTTATTTATAAGTGACTTTAGGCCCCAAGTCAATAATTTTATTCTTACATTCAATGTGCAAACTTCCAAACAACCAAAGTAGTTTATTCGGTGTGCACAATAAATTTGTTTGTAAAGCCGAGCTGCAATAGTAATTTTTTTATAAAACTGTCAGTTTTTATATTCACCTGAAATAGAACTATAAAACTATTTTTTGAGTGATTTTACTATCTTTATCCAAAAGTTGACTAAAATTTGTTTAATAGTAACAAAGTATTTCTTTCCATTTAAAACCCACTTGAAGTGTGTTGATTCATTAATACACAAAAACATATGTTGGTACAATAAAGAAAGATTACTGTATAATTTGTTTTTTTTATTAATGAACCTTCATTATGTCGTATGTTTTCCGATTACTTGTTTTCAATTATTTTTTTAATTATGACCTCATAATGGGTAATGTAACTTTCTTTTGATGAATATAAGTTATTTCTCATCAAAGTTAACCTTTTCTAATACATTTTGTAGATTTTTATTTTTGCTATGTTTTTCACCTCTCTTGTAAGTTTTTCTAATGTTTGTTATTAACTTTTTGTTGCACTCTTTTTTTATTATTACGTGTTTGCTTATGATTATATCGGCTGAGTATAGGGTAAATTATTTATGTTATTATATGTCTCACTTGATTTTTTTAGTTTAGTATTTACTATTACAAGATTTTATTAACACAGTAACTAAAAATAGAGTACAATTATGTACCATGAGGTAACATACTATTTTTATAGATTAGATATAAAATGAATCCAAGCTGCTCGACAGAGGTGACCACTCCAACTGGAAAGTTCACTTTCCACTCCGAGAAGATGACTATGTGTGAGGCAAAGAAGTTCTGCGCTGAAAAGGGTGAAATTTTAGCGCCAATAACCAACCAAGAAGACGCTTCAGCACTTGTCGCAACCATGCGGGCTGGCAACCACCGTAGTTGCAAATTTCATTACGGATTGCACGCATATTTTATTGGCCTTGATGTCACACCGTGTGGTAAACAGGACAGAGTGTTCACAAATGGACAAGTTTGGGACCAATCAGTACACGGAAAACTTTATACTGACAATGTTGATAGCTGGAACAAGCCATGTGTTTTCGCGATGCTTGAAAGTGACGAAGATAAGCCATTTGTTTCTTACTGGGCAAATTGCTATCAGAACAGTAATAATAGGTTTATTTGCTTAAAGCCAGCAGTTGCTACAAAAAATGTTTCAAATAACTCTTGTAGTTTATCTCAATCAGATGCTCTTAAAATGACTAATTCAAACCAGAGCTACTTTACCATTGGGTTTATTGCATTTCTAGCTTTAGCTGCATCATGTTTTGCCTTTTTTTCGGTGAAGTACTATAGAAAATACCGTTCTATTGAAGAAAAACACTCGGAAGTGAAGAAAACCCTTTTTTCGTCAAAACTTTAAGCTATGGTTTAAAGCAATGTAAAGATTTAGTGTTAAAGTGTTTTGAGATAACTAGTTTTGAAATTTAACTCGACGAATCCTTTAACTTAATAAATATTTTTCTAGGCACTTTAAATAAAAACAATAATTTAGTTGTAATTTATTTTTTATTAAACAGTTATAAAAAGCTTCTGTTTACTTTTGTAAGCATAGTCTATCAATATAATAATTTCATTAGAAGTAAGAATTCCTAAGCATTTTAAAATAAACAATAGTACTTACAATTATAAAAAAGTTTTAAGAACTAATTATGGGTTATTTATTGAATGTAAAAGAAGTTTCTTTAACTTTCAAGATATAGTAATTCCTCTAAAGCTTTGCTCTAAGGTAAAAAAGAATTTCTTTTCGAACCTGTTAACTTTTAAAAAGTGTGTATTGTTGTATATTTTTTTAGCGGCATTGTTTTTTTTTTTTGAAAATATACAATAATAGATTTTAAAACCATTGCCTAAAAAAAAACATTAAAAAAATAATACTACAACAAAAATATATGATAGGTAATATTGCTAGTTGAACGATAAAAAAAATTGCTCTAAGTATTTTGACCTAGGACCTGGTGACGAAAAGACGTTTTGGTTGTCGAGTCACACACCATGGATACACGGTTTAACCAGGACTTACTTCACTAGATTATTTTTGACATTTGCTTAAAAAACATAAGGTGTATAGATCATGTTAATTCTCTTGCGCCTTTTAAAAAGATTTTTGTAGTTTTGTAGCCTAAATTTGTACAACACAAAAAAAAAGGCCATATTATGTTTGTGGTACTAAAAGCAAAAATTAACAGAAGTTATTTCAAATTAAGGCAGAACTCCCTATGGTCTTATGAAAACAAAACTTAAAAAAAAGTGATTTTGTTAACAAAATATGATATTTATTTTAAGGTTTTAATCAGCTTGTAAACGTTGTTTATTAATTTTATATTGATCTTTTATTACCTCTCTGCTTCCAAAAAGTCTGAAATTTAACTATAAATTACACTCTCTATTTTTTAATTCTAAAAATTAGAGTAGTAAACATAACGTTAACTTATCTAGAGTGATTAAAGTATATTTTATTTATGATTATAAACAGTATACGATAACTTTTCATTCACTTATACTTCCACTTTCCCTAAACTATAACAAAAACTCATGCATTAAACTTTATATCATAAACTTTACTCTACCTTCTTTAAATTATCCGTTAAACAAAATCTACTATAGAAAAAATTCATGAAATTTTATAATAAAGTATGGTTACTTTAATTAAGTATTAGACACTAAGCTCAGATAACAAAGTAAATTACATAACAAGTGGTTTAAAAAAGTTTTAAAAATACTTTAAGTTTTACAAGTTTCAGTGTAGACCAGGGTTTCATTAGTTTTTTTCGAAAGGCCCCTTAAAAAAAGCTATGGCCTCATCTACCCTAAGTTATATAGTGTAAGTTTAAAATCACCTAAAACCTTTTTTTTTGTTTTTTTGCTCTTCACCACTAACTCTAGATAATCTAGTGTAAGTTTCAAATTATGACCTCATGCGCCCCCCTTCTTTGTGACCCCTTTACTGCTCATAGCCCCCTAAGTTTATGGTTTCTTTCATGGCCCACTTTGGGAAAACGTTGTGTAAACTTTGAGTGTAGAAAAGTTAAAACGTTCTAAAATGCTAAATTTATATTTTTTTAAAGTTTAATCCATATCATTATGAAATAATAGTCACCAGCATAGATTTATAGAATATTATAAATAAAGTAACTTAAAATTAAATTGACTATGTAAAAGAAATGTAACTAATGACTACCTATAAAACGTCTAAAACAAGTAAAACTAGTTTTATACTCCTCTAGACTCAACCAGGGGCCAGCAAACTGCGACTCTCTGGTCAAATATTCCTTGTCAAACAAAAATTTATGGCCCGAAATGTGCTTTTTAGTTAAACTGAAACTAAAAAAAAAAGAGCAAATTTTATCTTTTTCCAATAAAATTAACAGATATACTTTATTTTTGCTTATTAGCAAACTGCTACCTACTTTATGTTATTTAAATTAAGTATTTGGTCTTATGTACATATTTGATAAATCTCAAAAAATTATTAACTTTCCGCTGACGATTGTTTTCAAAAACTTCAGCCCATTCTTATAAAAAACTGCTAAGCTCTTAGTTTAAAGCCTAAAATAAATACGATATTAAAGTATGCTTAAATATTGAACAATAAAAAGCACTTGCAATATAATCTAACAACTTAGCATTAAAAATAAACTATACTTATACATAAACATACACTTATTTTGTAAAGATTGAGTTTTCAAATAAAATATTATACAAACTCCTTTGAGATCATAAGTTTAAGCAACACAAAAGCTAGGCTAAAAAGTATAATTTCTTTATAAACATTTAAAAGTTTTATTTTTGATTAACTCTTTTTGAAAACAAAGTATAAAAATAAGTGTTACAGCTAATTGTTACAATTTTTTCGCCTACTTTCCTTTTGAAGTATCTTATATTTTTTTTTATAATGTTGAAGTGCTTGAACAAACTTAACAATAGTTTCTTAAGGATATAAATTTTATTTTAACAACATTTTATAAAAAAACATAACTAAATAAAATTGGTAGAACACTTAAGTATTAGTTGTGTACAACAATAAATCTAAAACTTAGTTTTAATAAGTCAAGTAGTGCAGAATTGAGTATAATATAAATTAGGAAAAATTCCTGGCAATGTTGTTGAATATGGTGTGCCCCGGTTCGTGCGTCTAACTGAGACATTTTTATTTATTATTTCCATTAGTTAAATCTAGTAAATAGTTAATGGTTACGGTTAGTACACCTTTCTTTTAGTTACTCAAAAAGCATTGAATCTTGTAAAGTTTGTTTTCATTTTGATGAATGGAAGAAAAATAATAAGATCATTGACTTGATTGTTATTGATTTCTAAAAACTTACAACTGCAGCCGACCTATCTTTTGAGAGGCTTCTTGTAATGTGACGGTTTTTCTTTAATACTTTCTGAACCAGAAAAGTAAAAAGAAAACACAATTTTTTTATATTTGGTTATTAAAAGTATACTTTTTAATAAATTTTAATAAGTTTTGGTAAGGTCGGTTAGAGATAAAGGTAAAAATTTAAGAAAAAGAAAAGTATTTTAAAACTTTGTTGAATCAGCAGATATTAGGGGATACACTGTCACATTAAAATTGGACCTCTTTGAAAGCAACAAAATGTCTTCTAACAAAAATTATTTTGAATGCTGAAGTTTGTTTCATTATATAAAATCTGTTTATGAGCTTTAAGAAATATTTTATAAAAGTAGTAACAAAATATTAGAATTTGTTTTTCATACAAAAACTTTTTATGAATTTCTGTATTAACTATTGTTAGTAGATACTGTGTAATTTGAGTCAAACTAACACTTTTATTTTTATATTTTGCACAAAAGTTAAGCTATTGTATAAGATAATGTTCTAGATAATTTTAACAAATAGAATATATATTTAGAGCTTTTAAAAGTATATTTGTGTAAATTACACCTGTGTTTTCCAAAGTATGATCTTCTACATACATTCTACTGAAATTAAAAAATAATACTTTGTTATGCACAGACATTTTGATTATAAGTAAAATATATTTATTCATTCCTTTATTCTGTCAAAAGTTACTGTTTAATACTTTTAAAAAAAGTATTCTGTTAGTAAGTAACAATGAATATATTTATACCATAATTCAGATTGCCACTTATAACTCAGGATGGTTTGTATATTTTTCATGAACCAGGCTTTTTTTTTGCACCAAATTTTTTTGTTTTCTTAAGTTAAGTCTTTATAATATTATTATTTAATTTTTAGATATTTAGGCTTGTATTTCATCAAGTTTTAGGCTCATATCATTTTTTTTTCTTTGAGTTCAGGCTAGTTTTATTTGATTTAAAAATTTTGGTACTTATGTATTTGCATAAAAAAAATTTCAAGAAACCTTTCAATTACATTTATTCTTTATGTGTTTTTACATAATCTTACAAAAAGAGCATTCTTTGTTATTGAAAATGCTAGTATTTGAAAAAAAATATTTTGTTCTTTCAAAGTTTATGTTTTGTGTTGGAATACAACAAACGTCTTATTAATACAAATACTATATTTTAAAAGAAACTATTAATATATTATAAAATTATTTCTTTAATTTTTTGTATATGGTAGTATATAGTCAATTTTACACTGGACAAAATTTAACTGACAAAATAAGATAAGGTTCTCTAAAACATACAGAGTTTTTATAAAAACATCTCAAATTTTGCAGCCTTGGTTTTTATTGTACTATCTACCAAACGGTTTACCAAACTTTTTTTTTAAAGGCTCCCTTTAAAGAAACTAAAAAAGCTATGGCACCCTCCAACAAGATTTCTCAAAAAATTACCATTAAAACTGCATAAGACTTTTTTTTTCATCATTAACTCCAGAGTATCTAGTGTAAATTTGAAATTATGGCCTTGTGGCTCCCACTTTTACGGCTTGTGGCCCTTAAATTTTTCCATAACATGTAGTATAAGTTTAGGAACTACCATTAAAAACGCCTAAGAGTTTTTTTTATCTTCATCATCAACTCTAGAATATCTAGTGTAAATTTCAATCTACTGCTCATGGCTTCCTAAATTTTTGTTATGACCCAGATTGGGAAACCTGGATATAGTTTTTTGTAGTTCTAGCTAATGTATTATAAAATAACTACTGTCAAAACTTTAATCTTGAAAAACACCTATTTTTGTCCAGTTTGACTTTGTCAAGTTAAAAAACGACTATATAGTAATATGGTTATTGTAAACGTTTTTAAGTTACTTAATTATAAGTTAATTCCATACTTGTAGTAAAAGTATTAAATAAAAGGTTTATCAGGGTTGCTACAAAACCTGGAATTTAACAATTTAGGGTAATAAAACCTGAAAAAAACCTAGAATTTAAAAAATTTTGAAAAAAACTGGAATATTAAATAAAAATCCCTAAAAAACCTGAAAAACCCTGGAGTTTTAAACAACTTTTACATGTTAAATAGAAAGCTTTCGATTTGACACAAAAAATCTATCTTATAGATAAAAAAATTAGTCATCATCAAAAATATTTTTTTTATTATAACATACATTTAAAGAAGCTTCACAGTATCTTTTTAATTTTTTTCATACTACTTAACACAGTTTTAAACCTAAAATTTAATTTCAACTAAAAATAGACCTTAAAACATGTAATTTTAAAAACCTGGAACTCTGGAAGAAATTTTGAAAACCTGAAGAAAACTTGCTAAAAACCCTGTTTTATTATAATAGAAGTTTTTTTTCTTCCAAAAAACCTTGATTTGAAATTGATCTCATTTACAGAAAACTTAAGTTTATTTTTAAATCCAACGTATGTGTTTTTACCTCAAACTTAAGTTAAAATCAGATGTGATACACATAAAATTTCAATTTTTATATGAGTGTAAAGATCTATAGAGAATAAAAATTGTAAGATAAGCAGTTGTTTACCTAAAAATTTATTCAAAGTACTATTTGTGCATTAAGTTTTAAAGAGAGTTTTAATAATTTATGCTACACAAGTTGTTTAATTTAATAGTAAAAAGATTAGGACCAAAATAAATAATTCTTATTAAGAGTTTTTATGTTTAGGTTTGCTTTTTAAAAGTAAAAGATTCAAATAAGACCAGGGGTCGGCAAACTGCGGCCCACGGGCCAAATGCAACCCTCAAAGCCAAAATCAGCGGCCCGCGAGCTTTTATTCGCCAAAAAAATATTTAGAAAAAAACATTAAAATAAAACGTTTCGCAAAAAAAACTTACAATTAGGCTCTTAATTTATAAATACTGTTTAAAGGTGCTATTTTATTGCTTATTTTGTGATGTTTATTTTGTTACTAATTACTATATTTGTTTTTAAATAACAGCGGTACTCGACAACTTTTTTCCACAAAGTGCAGCCCGCGAGCAATTTTCTTAGAGAAAATTGGCCCGCTAATTACAAAAAGGTGCCGACCCCTGAAATAGACGAATGTTTTAAGAATGTTAAGTAAAAATGTTACAACATTTAATATTTCATTGGTTGTATCCTGTGTCAAAAAGTTACTAAGCATTTTTACCCATGCTTCAACAATTTATAAATCAAACTGAGTAAATTTTTCCTGATGTATTGTCTTCGTTTTTTTACGTTTAATTTTTAAGTTTCTTATTATTATGAAAATTAAAATATCTAAAAATATAAACACAAAAAGACAAAAGCGTTGCATCCCTAATATTAGTTACATCAAATGATGGCGAACTAAACCCTTGTGGCACATCTGCTAAGTGCTAAACAAAAAATAAAAACTTTAATTTTTCTTTGATACTTGGAAATTTCTTTAACTTTGAACAAAAGTGAACAGTACTGCTTTATTGACCTCATTTAAATAAATTGACCCGCAAATTCTTTTAAGCAAACTCTTAGAGATAAGGTATACCAATTCTGATTTACAACATGCAAACACAAAATACAAGCAACATAAATAAAAGGAGTTCGGGACTTTTGAAAAGTTAAGGCGGTGGTAGAAATAAGTGCCACAGTAAATTATAATAAGTTATTTATTCCCTTCAAAGAGTGGCAAATTTGAAGCATCATAAATCATTAAGAATACATTTTATTTGTAGTTTGACTGCTAATTATTATTGATTTTAACTTTTTGACATTTCATATTGTAAAAGATTACATAAAATTTTGAAAACTTTTCAAAAGTATGTTTACTACTTTAAAATAACACAAACAGTTTTTTTTAACATTTAAGATCTTATTTTAGTGAATAAATGTCTTACACTCTTTTGATTATAAATAGGTTGACTTAATATATGTTAAAATTATTACTATCATATCACATCTAATTAAATAGCGTTTTTAAAGTTTATAACCCAACTTGTAGTTTGTACCAGTGGCGTAGCTTGGTATTTCGGTCAAGGGGTGCGCAAATTTTTTTATCAAAAAATCCCCTAAATTAAAACTTTTGGGCCGCAAATTTTTCGAGTTCAATTTTCTGGAAATTTAAAAAAATACTTTAATTCAATCTCCTACTTCATTTTTTAAGCAATCTTCTTCAAATTTTAGAAAATGTTCCTTACATTACAAGAAAAAAACGTTACTTATGAATTTTGATATTTAAAATAAAAAAAGATTATATAAAAAAATTTAAAAAAAAAAGCCTTTTTTTTTTTAATTTTTACCACAAATTTTTAAATTCACAAGTAATGTTTTTTTGTTACTGTATATTAAACTGTTAATGCTTAAAGACGATTTCTAAAAAAATGTAGGAGGAGATAGATTTTAAACAAATTAGCTTTTTTTCGCTGTTTTAGTTTTCCCTTATCATAGGTAACCTATTATGCGGCCCGACTTTGACTGGTCATATCTCAAAAAATAATTCGATTTATTAAAAACAATAAAAAGCATCTTAAAACTTAAAAAAAATCTTTAAAATAAGATCATCTTCTAAAAAACATGGCTTACCCCCTCTCTATGGCCTTAAACTACAAATAAATGGTCAACTAAGTATAAAAACTAATACCTCAAAACATTTTTCTCTGTGCAATTTCTAAATAATGTTCAATATCTATTTTATATCAACAAAAAAGAATTGTATGAAACTCAAAATATCTCATATTTTTAGTTTGTTGCAGATGTTAATATACTATCTTTATATTTTATATAAAAATGTCAAGTCTTCAGTATTAAAATTGAATGTTTTAACTTTTTAAATTTTTTGTAGAAGAAATCATAAGAGCTATTTTTTTTTAACTTCTACACTTTTGGCTATATTACAATATAAAACTGTAAAAATATATCTTAACAAATGAAGAAAATCTGAAATATAAACAAAAATAAAAATTTCATACCACTTGAACTGCAGTCTTGATTAGTAGCAATATCTGGTGTTGGTCTGCTATTTTTCAATTCAAGCTTTTGAACTTCAAATAATTTTCCTATCTGACATATTTTTAGACTCGCAACAATCCATACAATATTACTTTGCATATTTCTTTAAAGTAATAATCTAAAAATTAATGAAAACAAATGTTTACTTTTTTTTAGTATTATAAACCATATTAAAAAAAAAACAATTAACTTTGAAGATATCAGGATTGCCTTGCCACTCTTTGAGCCATAATAACTGTCCTGAGTAAGTTTAAAAATGTCCTGTGTCATCATAAGCATTTTTAATTATTTTAGAGAATTTTTTTATTGTTTTTAAACTAATAGAAACTAGACTTTATAACAAAGCTTTTAAAACCACTAAATCTACCACGAGTAAAAAAATAACAATTCTATCCTTAATCAGCCTGAGCTTAAAAATACTTAAAACATTCTGAGTTTCCTGATTTTTACTGAGTCATACTAAAGTTTTCCAAAACTTCATGAAATCCTGAGTTATCCTGAGGGTGTGGAAAGATTTTACTAAATGTTTCTGATACAAAACAAAAAATGTTTAAAATATAAATTTTTCAATGTCAACTTTTTCAATGCTTTTGAAATTTCACAAGAAATATAACTTTTCACTTATCTTAAAATCAGTTTTTCTAAGATCTTTAGGGAATAGCATTTTTTAAATACTACAAACAGTTGGTAAATGAATTTTTTTCTAAATACCATTTAAAATTTGATTTAAAACTAAATAAATTTAAAATTAATCAATTATGTCTTTTAGACTATAAATTGATTGTAAAAATTCTGTTTTACAAGTTGCTATAAATTTATTCATGACGTGACTAAAGAAATTTTAAAATAACTTGCTATAAAAATTGATTATTTTTTAAACTTTATGGCTGATAGAATAACAAAGTTCGATTTGTTTGTTATCTTAATAAAAAAAGAAACTACTTTTGATAAAATTTTTAAGTTTAGATAATTTAAACAATACTTTTTGTATAGTGAGATTAAAACTGTAATCACAGTATGAACTGTTTGTTTACTATTTATTTTTATTTATTTATTTTTTTCAGTTTTTTCTTATTCTTTTTTTAAATTATGTTGTTAATATTTTTTATTCTTATTATCATTTTACTTTTATTTTATTAGCAGTTGTTTATTGCTATTTTTAGAACAATTTGTTTATTCTTGTATCATTATCACTATAAAACAATTTTTGCTTTATGGTTTGTTAACAAAATGTTAGCATTTAACCTTTTAAAAAAATCTGTCATAAGGTTATACTACTGCGGTGCACTAACTATTTGCGTACTGTTTGAGTCTAAATTCTTATGAAGTTAATGAAGTTATAAAATTTTTCCTTATGGAGTTTTTCATCAACATTGGTGCGCATTTGCAATTACGCACCGAATCAGTATACTTGGTAATTTCCCTAACTTGTCACTAATTGGTATTAGAAATTTCGTTTTAATTTTCGAAAACTAGAAAAACATAGTTGAAAAAAGGCAAATTAACCAGAAAAAAAAAACAATAAAGGATAAAGATATTGCATTTTTTTTTACTTCTTTTTTTTTTGGGTGGCACGCATGTGCCAGCGTCCCTCCCCACGCTACGCCCCTGAGTTTGTACTAAGTTTAGTTACAAAATAGAATCAATTTAGATTAATGTATTTTTATGAATTGTATTTTTGTTTGGTAGTGATGTACTTTTTGAGAAAATAAAAAACAAAGATGCGTTTTTATTTAAAAGAAATACTTATGAGCATAAAACTAATAATTAACTATATTTGTACATTGTTATTATTTAGCGGACATAAGCTTTGATACTTTTGTACGAGTTAAGACTTATTTATAAGTGACTTTAAATCATAATCAATGAATTTGTTTTTAGTATTTAAAATAATTTAACAATTACATTTTTAATTCTTGACATAAAATGATATTTTGATCAGCCATTCAAAGTATTTTATTTAATGTGCACAATAAATTTGTTTGTATAGCCGAGCTGCAAAAACAAAACTTTTCTTAAAATGTCGGTTTTTATATTCACTTTAAATAGAAATTTAAAAATATTTTCTGATTGATGTCACTATCTTTATAACTAAGTTGACCAAAATTTGTTAAATAGTAATAAAGTATTTCTGTTTATTAAAAACCCAGTTGAAGTGTGTTGATTCGTTAACACACAGAAACATATGTTGGTACAATAAAGGAAGATTAATGTATAATTTGTTTTTATTTAATAGTAAACCTTCATTATGTCATATGTTTTCCGACAACTTATTTTTAATTGATTTTATAGTTATGACCTTCCAATGGGTAATGTAACTTTATTTTGAAGTAATATAAGTTATTCTCATCAAAATTAACCTTTTTTAATACATTTTGTAAATTTTTATTATTTTTTTCAACTCTCTTGTAAGTTTTATCTAATGTTTGTTATTAACTTTTTGTTGTACTCTTCTTTTATTACTACGTGTTTGCTTATGATTATATCGGCTGTCAGTATAAAAACCTTTTAAGTAAATTATTTATGTTATTCTAGTTCACTTGATTTTTTTTTTAGTTTGGTATTTACTTTTACATGATTTTATAAACACAGTAATTAAAAGTAGAGTACAATCATATAGCATGCACAAATCTAACATATTATTTTTAAAGATTTGATTTAAAATGAATCCAAGCTGCTCGACAGAGGTGACCACTCCAACTGGAAAGTTCACTTTCCACTCCGAGAAGATGACTATGTGTGAGGCAAAGAAGTTCTGCGCTGAAAAGGGTGAAATTTTAGCGCCAATAACCAACCAAGAAGACGCTTCAGCACTTGTCGCAACCATGCGGGCTGGCAACCACCGTAGTTGCAAATTTCATTACGGATTGCACGCATATTTTATTGGCCTTGATGTCACACCGTGTGGTAAAGGTAAACAGGACAGAGTGTTCACAAATGGACAAGTTTGGGACCAATCAGTACACGGAAAGCTTTATATTGACAACGTTGATAGCTGGAACAAGCCATGCGTGTTCGCAATGCTTGAAAGTGACGAAGATAAGCCATTTGTTTCTAACTGGGATAATTGTTACCAGAACATGATTTTTAGGTTTATTTGCTTAAAGCCAGCAGTTGCTACAAAAACTATTTCAAATAACTCTTGTAGTTTATCTCAATCAGATGCTATTAAAATGATTAATTCAAACCAGAGCTACTTTACCATTGGGTTTATCGCAATTCTAGCTTTAGCTGCATCATGTTTTGCCTTTTTTTCGGTGAAGTACTATAGAAAATACCGTTCTGTTGAAGAAAAACAATCAGAAGTGAAGAAAAATCTTAGTTTGTCAAAACTTTGAAGCTATGGTTTAATGCATTGTAAAGATTTAGTGTTAAGTGTTTGAGCATAATTAGTTTTAAAACTTCAGTACGACAAATCCTTTAACTTTATATACATTTTTTGAGGCACTTTAAATAAAAGCAATATTTTAGTTGTAGTTTTTTTATATAATTAAAAATTTATAAAAAGTTTCTATTTAGTTTTGTATGCATAGTCTACCAAAATTATAATTCAATTAGAAGTAACAATTCCCAAGCATTTTTATATAATTAAAAGTACTTACAGTATTATAACAGTTTTAAAAACAAAGTATGAGTTACTTTATAAATGTAAAAAAAGTTAGTTTAACTTTTAAGATATATTTATTCCTCTAACTAAAGCTTTTCTCTAGCGTAATAAAGTTTTTTTAATTTATTATCAATTATGTTCACTTTTCTAAAAATCTATACTATTGTAAAAAAAAATGTTGGCGGCATTGTTTTTTTTATTGATATATAATAATAGATTTAAAAACGATTGCTTAATAAAACATAAAAAAGCATTAATATCACAACAAAAAAATATGCAACAGTATTGATCATGAACCACAAAAAACGCGCTAAAATTATTTGGTCCTAGGACCTGGTGTATGAAAAAACCTTTTGGTTATCGAGTCACACACCATGGCTACATTATATCGTCTTGTTCAGGACTAATTATATGTTCAGGACTAGGTTATTTTTGACAATTGCTTAAAAACTATAAGGTGTGTAAATTATGTTGATTCTCTTGCGCCTTTTAGAAAGATTTTTGTAATTTTGTAGCCTAAATTTGTACAACACAAATGAAAAAAGGCCATGTTATGTTTGTGGTACCAAAAACTAACAGAAGTTAGTTTAAGTTAAGACAGAATTCCAAATGGTCGTATATAAAAAAAATAGAAAAAAATATGTTATTATTAGTTAAAATTTAATTCAAGATGATACAAATTTTAAGTAATTTCAAAATTTTACTCAGCTTGAAAACGTGTTTTTATTAAGTTTTTTTATAAAATATAATAAATTATTATTTAATTATTAATTTTATATTGATCATTTTTTATCTTTTTGCTTCCAAAGAGTCTAAAATTAATTTATAATTTACACTCTATTTTTTTTTTAAATTAAAGGAGTAAACATAAAATTAACTTATCTAGAGTGATTTAGAATATTCTAATTTATGATTTTAAACATTATTTGATACCTTTTTATTCAATAGACATTTATCAAATACTGTAAAACATTTCCAATTTCTTCAAACTATAACTGCACAAACTTATGCAGTAAATATACTTAATAAACTTTACTTAACCTTCATTAAATTACCCATTAAAAATACTATACAAAAACAAGCATTAAAATTTAAGTGATGGTGAAGTCGGGTTACGTTAATTAAGTATTTGACAAGTTAAAATAAGAAATAAAATACAATACAAATTGTAAAATCCAATTTAAAAAAGTACTTCAAGTTTTACAAGTTTCAGTGTAGAAAAGTTTAAGTTAAACACGATATTAAAGTATGCTTAAACACAGATAACTGAAAAGCAACTGCATATAATCTAACAACTTAGTATCTATTAATAACTGCTTATAAGTATACTTATTTTGAAAGGCTTAATTTTTTAATAAAAAATAATACACATGTTTTAGTAATTTGTATCTAAGTGTATATTTCTATATTACTTAGTTCCAGTCTTACTAGCTTTGAGTTCATAACTTTAAACTACACAAAAGCTAAGCCAAAAAAACAAATTCTTTGATAAGAATTACAAAGTTTTATTTTCGATTGACCTTTTTTAAAAACAAAAATTAAAACAGCTTACTGTTAAAATTTTTTCACCTGATTTTATTTTTAAGTGTCTTATAGAATTTTACATAATTTTTAAGTCCTTGAACAAACTAGAAATAGTTTTTTAAGCGTATACATTTAATTTTAACAACTTTTTATCAGAAAAAAAAAAAAAACAAAATTGATTCGAATTTTGTTAGTAAAGTAGTTAAACATTACTTGTATACAACAATAAATTCAAAACTTAAATTTTATTTAAAGAAACCTAATAGTGCAGACTTATTTCCGTAGAATTGGGTTAAAGTAAATAAACTTATTTTGTTTTTAAACACTAAAATATTTTCACAGAATTAAAGTTTGAATTTTATAAAGTGTTATAAACATTAAGGATATATATTTATTATAAATATATAATAATTCGTTTAATACATTTATAGTTGACATGGGTGAAGAAACATTGAAGATTATAAACAATATATACAAAATTTTGAATTTTTGTTATAGTTTTCTATAAACTTTTAAGTACTGAGTTTTTTTTAAAAACATAATTTAAGCTTAGAATTTTTTATGTTCAATAATAAGATACTAATAAGTTTTTTTATACTTTGAGAACAATTTTTTTTCTTCTACAATAGACAAAAAAACGTTACTTTTAAAATCAAAATAACAAAAAAAAAATGTAAATCTCTTTTTTATTGGCCATTATGAAAACTTTTTGAAATACCTAAAATAATAAATTTTACAATTTTAAGAAACTGTATATAAGTAAAAATGTAGTCTGTAACCAATATTTTACAAAATCGACTTCGATTGTAAAAAAGAATCAAAGACACGTAAAAGCAAAACCCAATTTCACTCCTCCCAGTGGAACTTCACTTTATAAGATCTCACGGGCCTGCCAAAGCGATCTTTTCTCTTAGGTATTGGTATTGGATCGCTAATAGGTAAGCCCGTGTGCTCATGTACTTTCTGAGTATTGATGAGCTCACAAATAAATCTTGTGTCTTCAGATGCGCGTGGTTGCTCATCATTTACGGTATTGTTTTCACACTCATTGTTTGACGGTAATTTTTGATATTCCTAAGTGTTGGCAAACAAGTTCGTTTTTTTTTTTAATTTTCGTAACTTAATCACGGTTGTTACTAGTAGATAATAACAAGCAAGCGTAAAAATATTAAAAGTTTAAAACTTTAATTTTATTACCACAATACTTAATTTTTTTAAACATTGTTGTAGTTGTCGAAATATTTTATTTTATACTAGTTGACTAAGATTAATAATTCTATTTTTTAATAAAGTTAAACTTACTGTTCTCTTTTTGCAGACCAGATGTTTGACAAGACAGAAAATTAAAAGCCCGAAAACCAAAGCGCTACAAGCCACAATAACAGCAATCTCAGCTGTTGTTAAGGTATGTCTAATGCATACAACAGTGAGTTCTTTAGTTAGTATAATGCTTTGGTTATATAATTGTAGGTCGTAAAGTTTTGAGTTGAACACATTATAATTAGAGCTGGTAGTATTTGTCAGTCGAAATGCGCTTAACAAAGTTAGGTTCTGATTTAATACAAGAAAATTCTCAAAATGACTTAAAACTTTCGGATCCACTACACCGACTGTGGACTTTTTTTGTATGCATGTTCCGTCAACAGTGCTATTTTCCTTAGCAACAATAAACTCTGCCTTAGAAAAATCTTTTTGTGTCTCAATATCTGTGATTTATTTTACTTATACGGAAATTATTTCTTATTTCTTTTTTTACTCAATTTTTGAATACCAATGCTCATTTCTTTTTTATATATTATATATTTTACAAGTTTAATAAAATAATTTAAACTTTTATTATAGTGTAAAG
>NW_028140542.1:0-23747 GCF_965202585.1 Thalia democratica | reverse complement strand
TTTTGAAATTTTTAAACATACGTTTTGTGTGCTAAATGTATAGTACATTTAAAGTTTATTTATACTGATAATCTCTAAACTGTTTTTGAAAATTTTTTAATAAAATACATACAGTTTTTGATCAAAATAAATCATAATGATTTAATATTTAATTTGTCATAAACTCTGAACTTTTTTAAAACAAAAACCTATATCATTTAATCAATATACATTTTTAGACAAAAGTAGTTTATTTTAACTATCTTTATTATTATCAAAAAAAAATCAATGTTTTTTAATTTAAGTTTTTGTTATAAACCACTAATGTAGAATTAAAGTTATTGTTTTAAATGCTGTTAACGTAACATGTTTTTTAAATACTAGATTGCGATGAAGAAGTCGGTTGCGATGAAGAAGTTTTTTTATAAAATAATATTATCTGTATTTATATCAATCTTTAAAAATAAAAAATTATAAAAACATTATAATTAGAAAAAAAAAATTCACCACAAATATTTTTATCGCCAGACCAGCGTTTATTGCTTCAAAAAGTTAAAATTTTGTTTAGATGTATGCATATACACTTTTAAATTTTTTTCAGATGTATGCAAAGTCATAATTATACTTTCAATTTTTATTATTAATACTGAGACTATAAAATCAAATTACTTTTTAATCGTTTTTATTACTTTACTTTTTAGATTCAAATGCAGGAACTAGTTCAAAAACGCAACAAAAGAGAAAAACAGAAAATTAAAGAACCATATCAGTCTCATCTTTTTGAAAATTATGACGTTATTGACCTTCTTGGTGCTGTAAGTTTGATATTATAAAGTATCTATATTCTTTTAATGTTAACGATGATTTTTTATGTTTACTAAACATTAAACTAAACGTGTTTTAGTAAACGTTAAAGTTGTCGAAAACTTTTACGAGTTTCTTAAACTCTTTTTAAAGTTATTTTCTGAAACGTAACTTACAGTTTATAATCTTTGAAAGTGTTATGACATTAAATTTAAACTAACATAAACATTTTTTTGCTTTTTTGTTGAGTTTCATTTTGTGTTTAGTTAAAAGGTTTTAAACTTTTGAAAAATTTTGTTTGCACAATGAATTTTTGTTTTAATTTAAGCCTTTTGTTTGTTACCCTTTAAAATTATATTAATTTCACTGCTTATTGATTTCGAATAGAAATAAATACTGTTTTTAAATTATGATGTAGAAATTACAAACAAGGTTTTTATAAATAGTGTTAAAATCGGCTAGGTCACGTGGTTTAAATACTACAGTTTATTATCTTATATCTTTTTTAATTGTTAGCGAAATACATTTTATTTTCCTTCGATGGATTTTATGTAAATTAACTCTTAAGTTGTTTTTTCTTAAGTGTATATAAAAGGTATTTTTAAGTCTAACGAGAAAATTTACAATTGTAAATTGTATGAGTAAAAATAATTTTAACTTTAATTATTTACGTCTGAGCATCTGTTATCTTAAAGTAACTTTTATATGTTTTGTTTTGTGTGATAATTCAAACAAATACGTTCTAAAATAGATGCAACTATGTATGTAAAAGTTTTGAAGTTTGAAACAAACTGCATATTTACTAATAAACTTATATAACTTCTCACATAGAACTGTTTACATGAATTCTCACAAAAATCGTATTGAAAAAAAACAATTTTATAAATGTAATTAAAAAAAACTATGGCAATAAACACAGGGTTCATATGGCAGTGTATTCCTTTGTATGAACAAAATGAGCGAAAATCTGGAAGCAGTGAAACTAATAAGAGTAAAAAAAGAGTAAGAAAAATTTTTATGTAGTTTTAATCGTGGCTTTCTAAATTTTTAGTGTAAAACATCTTGTCTGCAGTGAGCGATTCGAAAACTCTGAGGAAGGAGTTGTAAGGGAACCAAAAATTCACTGCAAGCTAAAACATGAAAACGTGTTACGAATGACGGGTTGTTTCAACGAGGTCGTGAAGACAGGGTGGCAGGAAAACAAGTTGAAAGAAATATTTAATTTGACGTAAGAGTTTAAGAAATTAATCTTTGTAAAGAAAATAAACATAAGAATTGTTTATTTCAGAACTTATGGTACTTCAACAAGAAAAAAATCAAATATTTGTAGAAAATTAATTTTTAGTTTTTAAAATATTAAGTATTAATTTAAAGATTTATAAAATAGACACAAATTATCTATTTGGCAAAAAAAACTCAAAAAATGTACAGTGAAGAAGATATACAAGAACGCGATGAAGTTGAACAAGAAAATGAAATACACACAGCGATGGTCAAAAAACAAGTTGTAGAAGAAATGAAGTTCCAAAAAATTTTTGAAGAAAAAAAAGTTAACACAATTTGTGAAATCAAAATTATAAAGGACAGAGAAAAAACTCAGAAGAAATTTAGAAGTCGTAAGTTGCAAGTTTATAATAACAAAACCAAATAAAAAATAAATAGTCTTATTTCTTAATAATTTCTGTTGTTATAGTTTTAATCAAATCGTTGTTTAATAAGCTTTTAACATTAATTTAGTTTTAGAACCTTTCATCGCTATTAACATAATTTTTTTTATGTTGTAGAACTTTACAATTTGTTAAAAATTGAGAACATGAGTGATGAATTCAAATACTATAACATTATTACTGAAGTAGCTTTGCCAATAACTCTTGACGATATTTTAACAAGCCTTAATTCTTGGAAAATAAGATCACCTCAGCTAATGATTGACATGTTTGAGCAGGTAGGTTTGTTTTTAGTTTAAAATAATACTCAGTTGACTTTTGTTTTAGAAGGTTGAGTGTAGGTGCAACTAATTTTTGTTTAAAACAATCATATTTTCAGTTTATTTAACATTTTTTTTTAATCAAAAAATACAAACTTTTTAAATAAAGGTGTTTTTAGATTGTGCAAGGTATTTGTTACCTTCACAGCCAAAAAGTTCTGCACCGTGACCTGTCTCCCCGCAATATTTTGATGGGCAAAGATTACCAAGTAAAGGTGGCCGACTTTGGCCTGGCAAGAGTGATGGAAACAGAATGCCAAAGTGTAAACTACTCCTGCTTCAACAGCGATCTCCATTACTTCCAAGCCCCAGAGCTTGTTCGTGTTTTAAAACTATTTTACTGATAAGTAATTGACAAAATAATTTTAATGACGTTTACAGAGAAATGGCACCCAATATGAGATGAGCTCGGACGTATTCTCCATAGGCCAGGTGTTACTGACGATGTTCACTCCAAGAAAAAACTACTCATATATTAGTTACGTGTTGAAAACTAATTACAAAAACAACATACTTCCTCATTATATGAACACAAACTTACCGAACCTGGTGAGTTTCATAAGAAATAAAGTAAGGTGGTGTTCAAAAAACAAAAGTAGCTCACATAAACTTTTAACTTACTTATGGTAATTTTTTAAGTTTTGGTTAGTACAACAAGTACAATTTTAAGCCAAAGTACTAGTTTTTTTTTTTAGAGTAAATCCATAAAAAAGATGACAAATCATGATGAAAATTTGAGGCCAACAGCAGAAAGACTAAGAACAATAAACTTTCAAAACAAGTTGCAAGAAGATCTTAAACTAGTTAAACTTAACCAGTTGCTGCAATAAGCTTGAGGTGAGCTTATGATTTAAAGCTAAAAAGTAATTTAAAACATTAATGCAAAAATTAACTTACTAATTCGAACATATTCTCTTTTAAAAAGTTTAAAAACGTTAAGTTTTTTCACTTGTGTGCAGGAATGATGGATAATGTAGTAGTTATGACGTCACAACTCACGAATGCTTTGTCACGGATCGGTGAACACCGTAGTAAAAATTTTCCTTCTCTGCTTTCTTCTGCTACTTTGTTTTAAAACAAAAAGTTCAAATCCTTAGTTGTTTAAAATGTGATATATTTACTTTATAAATGTTGTTGAATTGAATTACACAATTTTTAACTTTGATAAATATTCAACTAATAAAAGTATATTTTATAATTCTCAAAAAACAATTTAGTAATATTTTTTAACAATTTGCTGCAAAAATAGTTTAAATTTCCATTTCATTATTTATCACATTTTTATTTAATTATTTGTTAGTTTTCCTATATGATTTTACCATTTGTTTTCAGACTTTTAGTTTAAAAGTAATCAAGATAATCAGACTTTTAAAACTAAAATTGTATTTCGACATCTTAAAGTTTATAAAGCGTTTTATATCTTTTTTATTTGTATGTTTCAATTGTGCACGTGTTTAGTTCTCTTATTAAAAACTTTTAAACTTTAATGACTGATTTTTTTGTAACAGAAAAATAAATGTATTCGTGTGTTTTGTTAATTCGCAAACTGTTTAAACCTAACTTTATTGTGATTTTTCAATAAAGTTAAGTTGTAAAGTTTGCTAATTGAACAATATCTTCAGAATTTAAGTTTGAATAAAGTTTTTATTGATTTATATTTGTAAAAAATATACTTAATTTTTTTTTTAAACTGAGAGAAAGAATTTTCTACGTTAAACTTTAACAAATATGATTGATTTTTTAGTTTAATTAAAATAAAATTGTTTATTCAGAAAAAAATATCTTTTTATGTGCTCAATAAGAAAGCAGCATATACATGATAACAAAAAATTACATAAACAGAAAACATAAAAAGCACTTGTTTTTAACTTAAAACATAGTTTAAGAAGTATGTCATAAAATACTAGTTTGAATTTATAAAATATATTTAAGATCAGTTAAAGACTTTTGAGAGACTAGTTAATGTTTTCATTAATTATATAAACTATTAAAGATAAAAATAGTCAGTTACTTTTGTTTTGATACAGTTTGTTTTTATCCTTTAAAACAGTTATGTAATATTTAAGCTTTTTTTTCTTCAAACAAATAAGATTTATAAGTCACTAATCACAGCTAAACATATGATAATATTTTAAATTCATTTGAGATAGAAACATAAAGAAGAAATTTGTGTGTTTTATGTCTGTTTAACAATATATTTTGCAATTTATCACACAAAGTTAACCACAAAAACACATTGTCACTAACTAAGTAGTTATTGATATGATAGTTACAAATTGATTTTAGCTAAGAAACAAGCGAATTTTTTGACCTCACACAATTTTCCTCGAGCAGTAATATATTAAGAGAGAATAAGCTTTTCTTTGAATTGCTACTACTCTTTGACGTGCTCATTAGTATAAAAGTAGTGCAACATTAACATCGTGTGACCTAAATACTTACTGGATTATGTTGTGTAAACTTAAAGCTTATGTTAATCTTTTTTTTTGAAGCCTTTATCTTACTAAATATAAAATTAAAGCCTATAGAAGTAGAAAAGTTTAAATTTATATTAACAATTGCACCTTATAATTAACCTTAAACATTTTTTCATTTTCTGTATTTTTATGCAGATAGTTTGTTTAACTTTCAATATAATGTTTTTTATAAAAGTGTTAAAAATACACTTTTAGCAAAAACTCATAAGAAACTAATAATTTTCTATTTACTTATTAAACAACTATACTCGATATATTTAGAAAATTTGTTAATAAAGTGATTTATTCCATACCACCGGTTAGTAGTTTATTTTTTGAATAAAAGATTTGCATTGCGACATTTTAAAGTTGTTGTATAGAAAGTTAAAAACTTACAAAACCTAATTTTAAAATTATAACCGAATCTGCTGTTTACTTAAGTTGGTTAAAAATATTTAAAAGGAAACTATTTAAAGTGTAAAAAATAGGCTTACTTAGCTAAACGTTTTCTTATAAACTTTCTTAAACGTAGTTTTAAATAACTACTTTGTTATTAATAAAAGTGTAATACGTATAAAATTTGTTTATTTTCTTTTTTTTTGCAAAAGTTGAGTTAAAATGCCGAAGAATTCTTTTTTTTTTAATTTATACAAACAATCGAGTAGAAAATTTGAATTAACAAGTAAAAAATCACAAAGAAAATTAATTAAATAAAAACACATAAGTGGAAATAATTAAATTTTATTAAAGATTTTTTTGAAAGAACTAAATTTTTTACGACGTAATATATATACTTTTTTATTTGTTGAAAATGTTTATTTTTTATATGAATTGTAGATAATGTTTTTTTAACTATTGTAAACTAAGTCAAACTAAAACATTTCAGAAATGTTAGTTTATAGGAAATACTAGTAACATTACAAGCTTCGGTATAAAACAGCGAAGCATTAAATCGTATCATATGTGACTAAATCTATAATCTGTTATGTAAAATTGAGCAACTTATTAACATTTTTTTAAATAATGAGTTTAAATTTTCAACTGTAGTGAAACCGAAAGTTCACATGTTAAAGTTTTTAAAGTTGTAGTTCGAAACTTACTTAGATTATTTTTTTTTTTTTTATGCCTTGTATATATAATGTTTAACTTTAATAACTTTATAATTTATATCATATATAAATAAAAGTATAAGTACAGTGGAAAACTTTTCTTTAATTTGTGAAGTAATTTGTTTATTAAAATGTTTTGTTTTTAGTTTTTTTTTACTTTTAAAGAAAGTTAACTACAAACACTATTTTTTGTTTTGTTTTGCTATCAGTTAAAGTTTAAAAGTAAGTGATCGATAAAAATAGCATAGATATAAAATATTCGAAAAAGAACTTTAGTTCGACAAAAATAAGTCATTTTTAAAGAAGAAACAAATATATTTATAAATATTTTTAACTTAAAAAGGTAAAGAAAAATTGGTAAAGTAAACATCTGCGTTTACAAAGTTGGAATGTAGGAATAATAAAAACTGACAAAAACAACAAAGCACTTGAGAAATATTTTAATCTAACTTAACTTAATCTATGAGTATTTTCGGCTTTGTAAATATATGAATAATTTTGAAACCAAAAAAGCTTGGTAAAATAAAAATTAAATTGTTAAACGAATATATATAGTATTTTTATTAATTAGATTATTATTTCTATCAGTTTCAAGCTTTCCTTACTGGTAACTGAAGAGAAACTTGAAACAGTCGTTAACAAAATTATATTACTATTGTAGCATTTCTAGCTAGTTAAGCCTTAGTATAATTTTTTAAACTTTCCTTCTCGACATAAAAAATTACTTAATATTTTGACGCCTTAAAATTAAAAAAACGTGTAATAATCTAATGGTAGGTTTAAAAAAATAAACAATTTTTTACGAATAGAAGTTTATAAAAGTTATTCTAAATGTAGACTTAGTTTTATATATAACGTTTATTTAGAAATAAAAGTTAAGCTTAACCATGTCTATCGATTATATCATTATTAAAAATTTAAAACTTAAGTTCTAGTAACAAGAACTATAGCTAATGTATATTATAGTTGTTAATTTGTTTGGTTTTAAACAAAATCAAATTATTGACCTAGTTTAAACTTGAATTAAAATTTTTGTATTTTTGTAAGGAAACTTCTTTATTTGGAAAAGTCAACTACTTTTTATCTAGTACGTACATCTTAAAGTGGTTAAAAAATCAATTGATACTTTTAAACATGAAAAAAGTTCTATAAACAACACAAGCTTTACTTTCAAACTATGGACTTTCAAATTATTATAACTTTTTGTAAAAAAAGGTATTTTGCTCTAACTTAAAGTAAACTTAATTTTTATAGACATTTTTAATATCATTTTTTAATCATTGTTATTTTATGATTGTCGAACCAAACTTAAGCAATATGTTTTAAACACTAAAACGAACGTTTATATAAATTTATATCTAGAACCGATTATATAAACGCATTATTTTATCAATATTTACCAATAATTAACATTAAATATTTTTCAGGTCGTAGAGCTAAACATTATTTAAGAATTTATTATACGTTTACAACTGCTATGTTTTATAAAAAGTGCATTGAAGGCTGTCTTAGTTTTATACTGTTCTGTTTTTAGGATCTATTTTCAAAGTTTTCCAAAAAGAAAACTGTGTTGATTAATAATTTATTGAGCATAGATATAGCAAAAAAACACTTGTGTGTTCTGTTTTAACTTAAATAATTTTTGCTTTTCGGTTTTTTTTTTCTTTGAGTATCTTTTAATTATCTTTTAACCTTCATAAGTTCTGTAAGAAGTTTTAATTTCTTTAACATATTAAAAACTAATAAGGATATGTAATCTTTAATCTTATTCATTTTTAATAATCGAGGTACTAAAATGTTATGAGGTTTAGAAAATCGTAACAATTTGTTTTTAAAAACAATTAAAAAACTATTTTTGAAAGTTTTACTTTAAAATTAATTGATTATTTTTTGACATTCTTAAACTTCAAATTCAAGTTTCTACTCGTTTTAAAACTTATGTAATTGGCAAAAACACAACGATTTTTATACAAAAAACGCATACTTTTGCATACATTTTTTTATGTCAATGTCAGAAATGTTGCTAGAATAAACAAGTTTATAACAAGGTAGTGGAGAAAAAGTTATAAGCAATTTGAAATCTTTTATCTTTTATTAAGTTAATTTTTAGTTTTTTACTTTGAAAATGATAACTTTTTGTTTGTCACTTTACAAATTCATTACAAACATTTACTTTGCTTGGCAAATTTTTGAAACAGTTTAGGTTCTTTATTTTATATTTCAATAATTTTTTTAAAACGTAAAACCAGACTTATTATAAAACAAAAACTTTTTGTAAGCAAAAATTTATAATTAAACGAATTTAACATGCTGTAACAAAAAAGTGATTAAACTACATAAAAACGTTTTAGCAAAGCACCGAATAATTATATGTTAAATACAGTCAACAATTTTTCACAAATTAATTTAGCAATATTAGTTTTTGTTTTTAAACCGTTACATAAGTTTTGAAAAAAAAAAATTAATAACTTATTTGCCGTCTTTTAAATATGTACAATAGAACTTTCAAAAATTAGCGTACGTAAGAGAAACAACTTTATTCTTAAAAAAATAATTTTCTTTTTTATAAACATTTTAGTTAAAGTACAGACTGAAAGACTTTTGAGTATAATTAAACTCAAAAACTGTCTCGGTTATAAAAGTTTTGTTTCCTAATAAAAGCTATTACTTGTCAAATTTCTTCAAAAAACAATACAATAAATGACATTAACGACGTAAATTTCAAGAAAGGTTTTAAATGCACTTGAAATTTACTTTCTAAAGTTTAAATTGTAGTTCTTGAAAAGTTAGAAGTCAAACTTCATGTATTTTTTTACATAAATAAATACTCGCTTTTAATTATGTCACTTATATTCAGATACATAACTTAACAAAAACCGAAAACTAATCAATTATTTTTTTTTATAAAAACTGATCGATTTATTTTACCTATTTAAGTTGAAGTAAGTTTTTTTTTTTTTTTTTTCAAACTTTACTGTATATAAAAAAAAATTTAGTTATTAAATTGGTATACTATCAAAATCCACCTGCGTTCAAAATTCACGCTATCAAAATCCACCCAATTTTTTTACTAACTCATTTTATATATTTTTTGCATTTTCTATCTATTTTTTATTTATTTTCACTATTGCTGTTACCTCTAACACTTACCCTCGATCAGTAAGCGGTTATCGAATTTGACTAGGTGGATTTTGAACGCGGTTAGATTTTGAACGTGTCTTATTGAATAAAGTTGTTTGTTATTTAAGTATCAGCCAAATAAGCATATTATAAAGAAGTTTACATCTAAGAAACAATAAGTAATTGTAACAAATTTTTTTTAAATATTTACGCTTTACGAATTTGTTGACATTAAAATTTAATTATGTCTCATAACATATGTCAATATTTCATTTACAATTGCTACATTTTCATTCTAAATAAGGTATGAAGCAAAACGTTTCTGTGCAACTTAATAAAAGTAGCGTTTATCAACGCAACATAGTATACATTTTATATCTTTTAAAATCAGATTAAACCAATTAAACTAAAGGATTACAAACGTTTAGCCTACTTAAACACGAATATATTTTTCTGTTTCTTATCAAGTACGACACAGCCTAATTTTCGATTGACAGCAAACTTTAATTTACAGCGAAATTTACAACGTCTCTTAAATTCAAGTTAACTTTTGTTTGATAAAGCTTTGAAAGTTTTCATTATCAACAACTGTTTTACCAAATGAATCGCTTTCTAAAAAGTTTAAAATAAAACTTTACTTTGATAAAGTTGTAATTCTAGAATTAGTTAACAAACGACAAATTTGTGAAATAGTTTATCTAATAAATTATTATGTTTTTTGTATTCTTTTTTTACTTTTAAAGAAAATTAACTACAAACACTGTTTTCGGTTTTTTTTTTGCTCTCAGTTAAAGTTTAAAAGTAAGTGATCGATAAAAATAGCATAGATATAAAATATTCGAAAACGAACTTTAGTTCGACAAAAAAAGTCATTTTAAAGAAGAAACAAATATATTTATAAATAATTCTAACTTAAAAAAGTAAAAAAAAAAGGTAACGTAAACATCTGCGTTAACAAATTTGGAATGTAGGAATGATAAAAACTGACAAAAACATTACAACACACTTGAGAAATATTTTAATCCAACTTAACTTAACCTTATAAGTGTTTTCGGCTTTGTAAATATATGACTGATTTTGAAACAAACAAAGCTTGGTACGATAAGAATTAAATTATTAAACGCGATTATATCACATTTTTTAGTATTTAGATTATTATTTCTATCAGTTTCAAACTTTCTTTATTAGTAACTAAACAGAAAATTTAACCAGTTTTTAACAAGATTATATTATTATTATAGCATTTCTATCTAGTTAAGTTTTAATATAACTTTTCAAACTTTTCTTCTCGACATAAAAAATAATAGTATTAAGACGTTTTGGAATTCAAAAACTTCTAATAATCTAAGTATACTCGAAATAAAGAAACAATTATTTAACGTATAGAAGTTTATAAAAGTTATTCTAAATTCAGACTTAGTTTTATACATAGCGTTTATTTAGAAAAAAAAGTTAAGCTTAAACATGTTTTTAGATTTTATTAACATTCAATATTTAAAACTCAACTACTAGTTACAAGAATTATAGCTAATGTATAATTCAAGTGTTAATTTGTATGGTTTTAAAACAAAATCAAATTCTTGATCTAGTTTAAACTTAAAATCAATTTTTGTTTTATTTTGTAAGGAAACCTCTTTATATAGGAAAGTCAACTATTTTTTATCTAGTACGTAAATCTTAAAGTGGATTAAAAATCAATTGAATTCTTTAAACAAGAAAAACGTTCTATAAACAATACAATCTTTACTTTCAAACTACTATAACTTTTTGTAAAAAAAAAACGTACTTTGCTCACATTTAAACTAAACTAAATTGTTATAGATATGTTGAATATCTTTTTTAATTTATTCTTATTTTATTATTGTCAAACCGCACTTAAGCAATATGTTTTAAACGGTCTAACAAACGTTTATAAAAAGTTATACATAAAACCGATTATATATATATATATGTATTACTTTATCAGTATTTACCAACAATTAAAATTAAACATTTTTCAGATCATAATTAATAAGTTAATAATCAATAATATTTGATAAGCTTTTATACGATTACAACTGCTACGTTTTATAAAAAGTGCATTAAAAGACGTACAAGTTTTTATTATCTTGTCTATTTTTCGGATTTTATTTATAAAGTTTTCCAAACAGAAAACTTTGTTGATTAATAATTTATTGAGCATAAAGATAGTACAAAAACACTTGTGTGTTCTGTTTTGACTTAAATCACTTTTGTTATTCAAAACTTTTTTTAAGAGTGTCATTTAATTATTTTTTAACCTTCATAAGTTCTGTGAGAAGTTTTAATTTTTTAATTATAATAAGAACTAATGTGGATATTCAATCTTCAATCTTATTTATTTTTAATAATCAAGGTACTAAAATGTTGTGAGGTTTAGAAAATTGTAACAATTTACTTTTATAAAATTCGACTTAAAAAACTAAATTTAAGATTAAAAAGACTTAAAAACATATTTTTTAAAGTTTTACTTTAAAATTAATTGATTATTTTTGACATTCTTAAACTTTAAACTCAAGTTTGCACTCGTTTAAAAACTTATGTTTTTGGCGAAAACACAACGATTTTTATTTTAAAAACACATACTTTCGTATACATCTTTTTATGTCAATGTCAGAAATGTTGCTAGTATAAACAAGTTTCTAAAAAGGTGGTGGGGAAAAAATTTATAAGCAATTTGATATTTACTTTGCTTTTTTTTCTTTTTACCAAATAAGTTTTTAATGTTTTACTTTAAAAACGATAATTTTCTGTTTGCTACTTTACAATATTCATTACAAACATTTACGTTGCCTGACACATTTCGAAAATAATTCTTTTTTTTTATTTCAAATTTAAATAATTTTTCAAAACGTAAAACATCAGATTAATTATAAAAAAGCTTTTCGTAAGCAAAAGTTTGTATTTAAACGAATTTTACATGCTTCAATAAAAAAGTGATAAATTTCATAAAAACGTTTTAGCAAAGCACCGATTAATTATATGTTAAATACAGTCAACAATTTTTCACAAAATAATTTAGCAATATTAGTTTTTGTTTTCAAACGGTTACATAAAGTTGTAAAAAAACTATTTTTCTTAATTATAAACTTTTTAGTTAAAGTACAGACTGAAAGCTTTTTGAGTATAATTAAACTCAAAAACTGTCTAGGTTATGAAAGTTTTGTTTCCTAATAAAAGCTATTACTTGTCAAAATTTCTTCAAAAAACAATACAATAAATAACGTCGTAAATTTCAAGAAAGGGTTTGAATGAATTTGAAATTTACATTCTAAAGTTTAAATTGTAGTTCTTGAAAATAAATAGTAAAACTTAAAGTATTTTTTTTACACAAATAATTACTCGCTTTTAATTATGTTACTTATATTCAGATACGTAAGTTAATAAAAAACTGAAAACTAATCAATTAAAGTTTTTATATAAACTGATTAATTTCTTTTACCTATTTAAGTTGAAGTAAGTTTTGTTTTATTCAAATTTTACCGTATATAAAATAAAATTTAGTTATTAAATCAAAACAGTTTGTTATTTAAATATCAATCAGGTTAACATATAACATGAAAGTTTACACTTAAGAAGTAGTAAGTAATTGTATTAACATGTTTTTAAATGTTTACGCTAAACTAAATTGTTGGCATTAAAATTTAATTATTAGGTCTCATAAAATATGTCAATATTTTAATTACAATTGCTACATTTTCATTCTAAATAAGATATAAAGCAAAACACTTCTGTGCAACTTAAAAAAATTAGCGTTTATCAACGCAACATAGTATACAATTTTCATCTTTTAAAATCAGGTTAAACCAATGTGTACAAACGTTGAGCCTACTTAAAACAGGAATATATTCTTCTGTTTCTTATCAAATACGACATAGCCTAATTCTCGATTGACAGCGAGTTAAAAACGTCTGTTGTAAATCAAGTTAATTTTTGTTTAACAAACGTTTGAAAATTTTGATTATCAAAAATAATTTTATCAAATAAATTCATTTTTAAAAAGTTTAAAATAAAACTTTATTTTAATAAAGTTATAATTCTAGAGTTAAAATACAGTTTACTTAAACTTAAGTTTTATAAAATATTATAATACGATAGAAAAAGTTTGAATTAATTTAAAAATATATATATTAAAAGTTTTATATTTAGTTTGAGCTGAATTAACAATTCGCAAAACTAATGTTTTAGAAGCGTTTAAAACATTTTATTTGTTAACCGTTTAATTAAGTTTGAAACTCTAAAAGTCTAAAGCAACTATATTAAATAAACAATAGCAGTTTTTTTGTTTTCTTGCATTGCATACTAGTTTATTAGAATTGCTTTAAACAATACGATTTTCACTTATAAATCTTTTTTAGGTGAAGTTTTTCATTTTGGTAATTAAGCACTTAATTTTTGCATATAGGTTAAATTATCAACAAATAGTGTGTTAATAATATTTTTCAAAAACAAAGCACTTAATTTTTGCATATAGGTTAAATTATCAACAAATAGTGTGTTAATAATATTTTTCAAAAACAAATCTTTAATTTTATAGCTATGTCATAACTGAAAGTATGAATTGTCAATCGATTATTTTTAACTAGTACAAATTAAATGCACAAATTGAAACCTTTTTTTTTACTCTCTAATGCTCTCAAGTGGATTTTATTTTAATCGAAGATTGAACCAACACATTGAAGTTTATAAACTTTAAATATATTTCCTTAAATATGATTATAATTATACTTACTGGTATAGAAAGTATCTTACGTTTTATTTGTTAAGTAGTACAGTGTAAAAATTTACATATCGAGAAAGAAAACTGTAGATGCTATTTGATCCAAATTCCAAAATTAACCGGAGTTTAGTATATTATATTTTTGAATAGTAAAATAATGATTTTTCTTAAGCTATTTTGAAGTTGTCATATTTAAAAACAATGTTAAATTGTTTTGTTTTATATTACTAACCAATTAAAAAGCAAAAGTAAAATATTGTTTGATTTTAATTTTTTCACAACCTTTAGAAATATAAAATTCACTAGTTAAATTTAAACTTAAATACATAAATAGTTTGAATTAAAATTTTTAACTAATTTTTAAATGAGACTTTAATAAAAAGTCATAGTCTAGTATTTTACAATACAAATTCAAATTATCCAGAAAATATTTAATTTGTTTTAAACTTGTTTAAGTAATCAAAACGAATTCTAATGCCTTTTTTTCGTAATTTGTTTTTATAAGAGGTAAAAGATAAGTTGTCGGTGAAATGTATGTTGCAGTTTAAGGTTTCAACTAAATAACGTATAAACACACTTCATAAATAGAAAACGTTTAATAATACTTACATTTCATGTTGAGTAGAAGTGTATTTGTAGTGAAATTTTCTTAATAAAATTTTTGAGAAATGTACGAAATAAAAACTAAAAATATAAAAATGGGTAGCGTGCGAGTCGCTAACAGAAATATCTGGATTTATTTTTTAGCTTTTAAACATTTTTTTAATGTTAAATAATTTTTTTATATTGTTTCAACATTACCTAAAAAACAAGCGAAAGTTATGACCTCACACAGTTTTCTTCGAGTAATACATTAAGAGAGAAATGAGCTTTTCTTTAAATTGCTACTACTTTTTGACCTGCTCATTAGTAAAAAAGTAATACAACATTAAGGCGTCGTGTGAACTAAATATATACTGGATTATGTTGTGTAAACTTAAAGCTAATGTTTTTTTTTGAAGCGTTTATCTTACTAATTATAAACTTAAAGCCTATAAAAGATAAAACATTTAGATACTATTTACAGTTGTACCTTAAAATTAACCTTAAACATTTTTTTTTCATTTTCTGTATTTTTATGTAGATAGTTTGTTCAACATTCAATATAATGTTTTTTATAAAAGTGTTAAAAATACACTTTAGCAAAAAATCATAAGAAAATAATAATTTTCTATTTACCTTATTAAACAATTTTATTCGACAAATTATAAAACTTCTTAATAAAGTGAACTATTTAATACCATCGGTTAATAGTTTATTTTTTAAATAAAAAATTTGTATTACTGTATTTAAAAGTCGTTGTGTAGCAAGTTAAAAACTTACAAAACCTAATATTAAATTAGAAGCGAATCTGCTGTTTACTTAAGTTGGTTAAAAATATTAAAAGGAAACTATTTAAAGTGTAAAAAATAGGCTTAGTTAGGTAAACGTACTCTTATAAACTTTCTTAAACGTAGTTTTAAATAACTACTCTGTTGTTAATAAAAGTGTTATACGTATAAAACTTGTTTATTCTCTTTCTTTTTTTTTTTTGTAAAACTTGAGTTAAAATGCAACAACATTGAAATTTTAAAAAGTTTATAAAAACAACCGAATAAAAAATTAAACATAACAAGTAAAAAATAACAAAGAACATAAATTAAATAAAAACACATAAATGGAAATAATTATATTTTATTAAAGATTTTTTTTTAACTATATTTTTACGACGTAAAATTTATACTATTTTTATTTAGTTGAAAATGTTTTATTTTTTATATAAATTATAAGTAATGTTTTTTTAACTATTGTAAACTAAATCAAACTAAAACATTTTAGAAATTTTAGCTCACATGCGAAACTGGATACATTACAAGTGTCGACATAAAACAGCGAAGCATAAATCGTACCATATGTGAATAAATATATAATATGTTATGTAAAATTCAGCAACGTATTAACAATTTCTATTTTATGAATTTAAATTTTCAACTGTAGTGAAACTGAAAGTTTACATTTTAAAGTTTTCAAATTTATAGTTCGAAACTAATTAAAACTATAAGTATTTATTTTGTAGTTTTGCCTTATATATAAAATGTTTAACTTTAAACATATTTTACTTTTTAAAATATATACCTTATGTAATTAAAGTATAAGTACAGTGCAAAACTTTGCTTTTAAATTGTGAAGTAATTTATTTTTTATTTTTTTTTGGTTTTTGTATTCTTTTTTTACTTTTAAACAAAATTGATTACTAACACATTTTTGGTTTTATTTTTTTGCTCTCAGTAAAACTTTAAAATTGATTGGTAAAATTAACACAGATACAACATATTCCAAAAAGAACTTTAGTTCGACAAAAATAAGACTTTTCAACAAACATATTGATATATATTTTTAGTTTAAAAAGGTAAAGAAAAACTTGTTAAACTTGGTTAATATATGCTTTTACAAAATTTGAATATAGAAAAATTAAAAACTGACAAAAACAACAAAGCACTTGAGAAATATATTAATCTAATTTAACTTAATCTATGAGTATTTTCGGCTTTGTAAATATATGAATAGTTTTGAAACCAACAAAGCTTAGTAAAATAAGAGTTGAATTTTAACTGCGACTATATCACATTTTTTAGTATTTTAAGTTATTAAATTTATCAGTTCCTTACTGGTAACTGAATAGAAACTTGAAACAGTCGTTAACAAAATTATATTATTATTGTATCATTTCTAAATAGTTAAGCCTTAGTATAACTTTTTAGACTTTTCTTCTCGATATTAAAAAAAAATAATAATGACGCTTTGGAATTCAAAACTTGTAATAATCTAAGATTACTCGAAAATAAAAAAAAATAAGTACGTACAGAAGTTTATTGTAAATATAGACTTAGTTTTATATTAGCGTTTATTTAGAAAAAAAAATTAAGCTTCAACATATCTATCGATTATATTATTATTAAAATTTTAAAACTTAACTAATACTTACAAGAATTATAGCTAATGTATATTTTAGTTGTTAATTTGTTTGGTTTTAAAACAAAATTATCATCTTGACCTAGTTTTAACCAATTTTTGTATTTTTGTAAGGAAACCTCTTTATTTAGGAAAGTCAACTGGTTTTTTATCTAGTACGTAAATCTTAAAGTGGATTAAACAAGAAAAACGTTCGATAAACAACACAAGCTTTACTTTCAAACTACTATAACTTTTTGTAAAAAAAAAACGTACTTTGCTCACATTTAAACTAAACTAAATCGTTATAGATATGTTAAATATCTTTTTTAATTTATTGTATTTTATTATTGTCAAACCACACTTAAGCAATATTTTTTAAACGGTCTAAAAAACGTTTATAAAAAATTATATATAAAACCGATTATACATATATATTATTTTATCAATATTTACCAACAATTAAAATTAAATATTTTTCAGATCATAAAACTAAATATTATTTAATAAGTTTTTATACGATTACAACTGCTACGTTTTATAAAAGTGCATTAAAAGACGTACAAGTTTTATACTAGTCTGTTTTGGATTTTATTTATAAAGTTTTCCAAAAAGAAAACTTTGTTGATAAATAATTCATTGAGCATAAAGATAGTACAAAAACACTTGTGTGTTCTGTTTTGACTTTAAATTTTGTTAAATTACTTTTGTTATTCAGATTTTTTTTTCTAAGAGTATCATTTAATTATTTTTTAATCTTCATAAGTTCTGTGAGAAGTTTTAATTTTTAATTATAATAAGAACTAATGTGGATATTCAATCTTCAATCTTATTTATTTTTAATAATCAAGGTACTAAAATGTGTGAGGTTTAGAAATTGTAACAATTTACTTTTATAAACATCGACTTAAAAAACTAAATTTAAGATTAAAAAGACTTAAAAATATACTTTTGAAAGTTTTACTTTAAAATTATTTAATTATTTTTGACATTCTCAAACTTTAAACTCAAGTTTGCACTCGTTTAAAAACTTATGTTTTTGGCAAAAACACAACAATTTTTATTTGAAAAACACATACTTTCGGCATACATCTTTTTATGTCAATGTCAGAAATGTTGCTAGTATAAACAAGTTTCTAAAAAGGTGGTGGGGAAAAAATTATAAGCAATTGATATTTACCTTTCATTTTTTTACTTTTTACCAAATAATTGTTTAATGTTTTACTTTAAAACTGATAATTTTTGTTTGCTACTTTACAATATTCATTACAAACATTTTACGTTGCCTGACACATTTCTAAAATATTTTTTTTTATTGCAAATTTAAATAATTTTTCAAAACGTACATCAGATTAATTATAAAAAAAAACTTCTCGTAAGCAAAAGTTTATATTTAAACAAATTTTACATGCTACAATAAAAAAGTTATGAATTTCATAAAAACGTTTTAGCAAAGCACCGATCAATTATATGCTAAATACAGCCGACAATTTTTCACAAAATAATTAAGCAATATTAGTTTTTGTTTTCAAACGGTTACATAAAGTTGTAAAAAAATATTTTTCTTATTTGTAAACTTTTTAGTTAAAGTACAGACTGAAAGATTTTTGAGTATAATTAAACTCAAAAACTGTATCGGTTATGAAAGTTTTGTTTCCTAATAAAAGCTATTACTTGTCAAATTTCTTCAAAAAACAATACAATAAATAACGTCGTAAATTTCAAGAATGGTTTTGAATGAATTTGAAATTTACATTCTAAAGTTTAAATTGTAGTTCTTGAAAATAAATAGTAAAACTTAAAGTTTTTTTTTTACACAAATAATTACTCGCTTTTAATTATGTTACTTATATTCAGATACGTAAGTTAATAAAAAACTGAAAACTAATCAATTAAAGTTTTTATATAAACTGATTAATTTCTTTTACCTATTTAAGTTAAAGTAAGTTTTGTTTTATTCAATTTACCGTATATAAAATAAAATTTAGTTATTAAATCAAAACAGTTTGTTATTTAAATATCAATCAGGTTAACATATAACATGAAAGTTTACACTTAAGAAGTAGTAAGTAATTGTATTAACATGTTTTTAAATGTTTACGCTAAACTAAATTGTTGGCATTAAAATTTAATTATTAGGTCTCATAAAATATGTCAATATTTTAATTACAATTGCTACATTTTCATTCTAAATAAGATATAAAGCAAAACACTTCTGTGCAACTTAAAAAAATTAGCGTTTATCAACGCAACATAGTATACAATTTTCATCTTTTAAAATCAGGTTAAACCAATGTGTACAAACGTTGAGCCTACTTAAAACAGGAATATATTCTTCTGTTTCTTATCAAATACGACATAGCCTAATTCTCGATTGACAGCGAGTTAAAAACGTCTGTTGTAAATCAAGTTAATTTTTGTTTAACAAACGTTTGAAAATTTTGATTATCAAAAATAATTTTATCAAATAAAATTCATTTTTAAAAAGTTTAAAATAAAACTTTATTTTAATAAAGTTATAATTCTAGAGTTAAAATACAGTTTACTTAAACTTAAGTTTTATAAAATATTATAATACGATAGAAAAAGTTTGAATTAATTTAAAAATATATATATTAAAAGTTTTATATTTAGTTTGAGCTGAATTAACAATTCGCAAAACTAATGTTTTAGAAGCGTTTAAAACATTTTATTTGTTAACCGTTTATATTAAGTTTGAAACTCTAAAAGTCTAAAGCAACTATATTAAATAAACAATAGCAGTTTTTTGTTTTCTTGCATTGCATACTAGTTTATTAGAATTGCTTTAAACAATACGATTTTCACTTATAAATCTTTTTTAGGTGAAGTTTTCATTTTGGTAATTAAGCACTTAATTTTTGCATATAGGTTAAATTATCAACAAATAGTGTGTTAATAATATTTTTCAAAAACAAATCTTTATTTTATAGCTATGTCATAACTGAAAGTATGAATTGTCAATCGATTATTTTTAACTAGTACAAATTAAATGCACAAATTGAAACCTTTTTTTTTACTCTCTAATGCTCTCAAGTGATTTTATTTTAATCGAAGATTTGAACCAACACATTGAAGTTTATAAACTTTAAATATATTTCCTTAAATATGATTATAGTTATACTTACTGGTATAGAAAGTATCTTACGTTTAATTTGTTAAGTAGTACAGTGTAAAAATTTACATATTGAGAAAGAAAACTGTAGATGCTATTTGATCCAAATTCCAAAATTAACCGGAGTATAGTATATTACATTTTTAAATAGTAAAATAATGATTTTTCTTAAGCTATTTTTGAAGTTGTCATATTTAAAAACAATGTTAAATTGTTTTGTTTTATATTACTAACCAATTAAAAAGCCAAAGTAAAATATTGTTTGATTTTAATTTTTTTCACAACCTTTAGAAATATAAAATTCACTAAAAATTCACTAGTTAAATTTAAACTTAAATACATAAATAGTTTGAATTAAAATTTTTAACTAATTTTTGAATGAGACTTTAATAAAAAGTCATAGTCTAGTATTTTACAATACAAAATTCAAATTATCAAGAAAATAGTGAATTTATTTTAAACTTATTATAAGTAACAAAACGAATTCTAATGCCTTTTTTTCGTAATTTGTTTCTATAAGAAGTAAAAGATAAGTTGTCAGTGAAATATAAGTTGTAGTTTAAGGTTTCAACTAAATAACGTATAAACACACTTCATAAACAGGAAACGTTTGATAATACTTACATTTCATGTTGAGTAGAAGTGTATTTGTAGTGAAATTTTCTTAATAAAATTTTTGAGAAATGTACGAAATAAAAACTAAAAATATAAAAATGGGTAGCGTGCGAGTCGCTAACAGAAATATCTGGATTTATTTTTTAGCTTTTAAACATTTTTTTAATGTTAAATAATTTTTTTATATTGTTTCAACATTAGCTATGAAACAAGCAAAAGTTTAACCTCACACAGTTTTCCTCGGGCAGTGATACATTAAGAGAGAAAAGAGCTCTTCTTTGAATTGATACTACTTTTGACGTGCTCATTAGTAAGTAGTACAACATTAACATCGTGTGACCTAAATACCTACTAGATTATGTTGTGAAAACTTAAAGCTTATGTTTTTTTAAGGCTTTTATCTAACTAATTACAAACTTAAATCCTATAAAAGAAAAAAACAAACTATATAATATTTACAATTGTACCTTTAAATTAACCTTAAACATTTATTAATTTCTGTATTTTTATGCTGATAGTTTTTTTAACTTTCGATATAACGCTTTTATTAACGTGTTAAAATTATATTTTAGCAAAAACCCATATGAAACTAATAATTTTCTATTTACCTTATTCAACAATTATATTCGACATAATTAGAAAACTTCATAATAAAGTGAACTATTTAATACCATAGGTTAATAGTTTATTTTTTAAATAAAAAAATTGTATTGCTGTATTTAAAAGTCGTTGTGTAAAAAATTAAAAACTTACAAAACCTAATTTTAAAACTAGAAGCGAGTCTGCTGTTTACTTAAGTTGGTTAAAAAATATTAAAAGGAAACTAATTAAAGTGTAAAAAATAGACTTACTTAGCTAAATAACTCGTATAAACTTTCTTAAACGTAGTATTAAATAACTACTTTGTTATTAATAAAAGTATTATACGTATAAAATTTGTTTATTTTCTTTCTTTTTTTTTTGTAAAACTTGAGTTAAAATGCAACAACATTGACATTTTAAAAAGTTTATAAAAACAACCGAATAAAAAATTGAACATAACAAGTAAAAAATAACAAAGAACTTAAATTAAATAAAAACACATAAATGGAAATAATTATATTTTATTAAAGATTTTTTTTAAAGAACTATATTTTTGTTGAAAATATCTTATTTTTTATATGAATTGTAGGTAATGTTTTTTTAACTATTGTAAACTAAATCAAACTAAAACATTTTAGAAATGTTAGCTCATAGGAAATACTAGTAACATTACAAGCTTCGGTATAAAACAGCGAAGCATTAAATTGTACCATATGTGACTAAATCTATAATATGTTATGTAAAATTCAGCAACGTATTAACAAACGTTTTAAGTATTGAGTTTAAATTTTCAACTGTAGTGAAACCGAAAGTTTACATTTTAAACTTTTTATAGTTTTAGTTTAAAAATAATTTGAACTATAATAGATTTTTTTGTAGTTTGCATTATATATAAAATGTTTGACTTTGATAAACTTATAATATATATCTTATATAAATAAAAGTATAAGTGGAAATATTTTCTTTTAATTTGTGAAATAGTTTATCTAATAAATTGTTGTTTTTTTTTGTATTCTTTTTTTCTTTTAAAGAAAATTAACTACAAACACTGTTTTCGGTTTTTTTTTTTTTGCTCTCAGTTAAAGTTTAAAAGTAACTGATCGATAAAAATAGCATAAATATAAAATATTCGAAAAAGAACTTTAGTTCGACAAAAATAAGTCATTTTAAAGAAGAAACAAGTATATTTATAAATATTTCTAACTTAAAAAAGTAAAAAAAAAAGGTAACGTAAACATCTGCGTTATAATAGTTGGAATGTAGGAAAATAAAAACTGACAAAAACATTACAACGCACTTGAGAAATATTTTAATCTAACTTAACTTAACCTATAAGTGTTCTTGGCTTTGTAAATATATGACTAATTTTGAAACAAACAAAGCTTGGTACTATAAGAATTAAATTATTAAACTCGATTATATCAATTTTTTTAGTATTTAGATTATTATTTCTATCAGTTTCAAACCTTTCCTTATTAGTAACTAAACAGAAAATTTAACCAGTTTTTAACAAAATTATATTATTATTATAGCATTTCTATCTAGATAAGTTTTAATATAACTTTTCAAACTTTTCTTCTCGACATAAAAAATAATAGTATTAAGACGTTTTGGAATTCAAAAACTTCTAATAATCTAAGTATACTCGAAATAAGAAACAATTATTTAACGTATAAAAGTTTATAAAAGTTATTCTAAATTCAGACTTAGTTTTGTACATAGCGTTTATTTAGAAAAAAAAAAGTTAAGCTTAAACATGTTTTTAGATTTTATTAACATTCAATATTTAAAACTCAACTACTAGTTACAAGAATTATAGCTAATGTATAATTCAAGTGTTAATTTGTATGGTTTTAAAACAAAATCAAATTCTTGATCTAGTTTAAACTTAAAATCAATTTTTGTTTTATTTTGTAAGGAAACCTCTTTATTTAGGAAAGTCAACTACTTTTTATCTAGTACGTAAATCTTAAAGTGGATTAAAAATCAATTGAAACTTTTAAACAAGAAAAACGTTCTATAAACAACACAAGCTTTACTTTCAAACTACTATAACTTTTTGTAAAAAAAACGTACTTTGCTCACATTTAAACTAAACTAAATTGTTAAAGATATGTTAAACATCTTTTTTAATTTATTGTTATTTTATTATTGTCATACCACACTTAAGCAATATGTTTTAAACGGTCTAACAAACGTTTATAAAAAATTATATATAAAACCGATTATATATATATATATGTATTACTTTATC